>NW_026727632.1:0-73114 GCF_029784015.1 Lycium ferocissimum
TTTGGGGCCGAACTTGGTTCTCTTTATCTCATTCTTTTGGACTCAATCATGAAATGATATGCATAATGAAAGCTTTTTCAAAACATTCTTTTTCATCTTTCTTAAATCAGTAAAATTTGTAATAATATGAATCATAAAAATGTAATGCAAAATGATATAATAAACACAACCGCATACATCGACATACCGTATACGTGACTTACGCAAAAATCTCTAATGTGGAACATGATATCAAAACATAATTTGGGACAGGCCCCAACATACCCTAATGCATTTGACTCGAATCATAAAGAAATACTACGACTCGGCCATACCTCTAATGAAATGGAGTTTACCAATCCGGTCGATCGACACTCAGGGAATACCCTAAAGTTAGTCTCTCGTAAAATCTTTCTGCAAAATAATGCGGGGGGCTGCGTGGCATGAACACGGCGCCCCCGGAAAACGAACATTGGAACAGTAACAAATGTACCGAGTATGTAAGGCATAAGAACATCAGAAATCGCGTATGAATCATGAAAACCAGTAATTGAATGCATCACCGAATGCATCCGAGAACATCCGCAATGCATGACCGAAACCGACTCGTGGCGTATGATAGGCATAGGTTATAATATAACCGATAGTGCTGTGGAATGTACAACCCGATCCATATATAATATAATAGTGCCGAGGAACGTACGACCCGATCCATATATAATTGTAACAACCCGATATTTTTCTATGTGTCCTTGAATTACTTCCTTATTCATAGCTTATTTAATTTTAGCGATCTTGTATAAAGGCGGTTAACTATGGAGTATATTCATATAATATGAGTGTATATGTATTTAATTAAATATTATATATATATATATATATATATATATATATATATATGAGATGTTGAATTAGTTAAGAGTAAATAGGTGGGCCAGGCCCACTACTTCACCCATCTTTGGTCACGTTCCTAGGTAAAGGGGGAGTGCACAGAAAAATTATTATATTATTTCTAGCATGGAAAAAGAAAGAGTGAATGCGCTCGTGGTTTTCAAAAGAAAGAAAAAACCACCAGTAAAGATTTCCCTTGGCAAAAGAAGATAAGAGAAACATTCGTGTAGTATTCAATTTCCCAAGATAGGTGTATAGGCTGGTGTGTGAATTGACTTAGGGAAATAACATTAAATATTATTTTAATATGGGAAGCAATTATGCAATCATTGGAGGGACCAAATAGCATTAGATTGAAAGTGGGTTTAAAGTCAATTTGTGCAATTCTCGTGCATTGTGTCAATGCCAAATTTTTATCTCAATTCTTTCTTTCTTTATATATTACGGTTATGACTATTTGGGGACTAGTGATACCTACTATCTAGAGGGGATCACATTGCAAGAATGAAGAATTGTAAAATTTGACTACAAAATTGGTACAAGTTGGTCAAAGAAAAGTTTGCTTCTGCACATCACGTGCACGTGCATTGTTTAGTGCAATTTTTTTGTTAGCGTTTCCTTTATTCTTACTTTCTTCTTTCTATGCCTTCATTCTTTAATATTAAATTTTCAATGCAATTGTCTTTGGCAATACTCGTGTTATCCTTTCATAAAGAAACTATATATTTTACCTAAACTATGGTAAAACTTCAAAGACCAAGAAGAATGTTTGAATGTTTTTGTTTTTGGTTTTCTTCAAAGATGTAAAATAACAGAAGGAAAATAAAAGTTTTCAAGCTTGAAGTTCCACTTTACAATCACTACATTTATTTTGAGACTACAACATGTATATATATTTACAAAATTGTTTATTAATGGTATTGAGATATAATTTCCATTTTTTAAAAGAATCATGGAATCAAGGTATAGAATGTTAAAATTTAGTTCTAACCTAAAATTATAGGATTAGTTTTCCTAGGCTAATTTGGACTATTTATTTATGGTATTGCATAGATTGAGGCTATGGAGGTTGTTTGAAGGAAATTTGGCACTTTCGGAGAGGTTGCATTCCGGTTATAAGGCTTAGGCTTAAACTCTTAGATTACTTGCTTTTCATAAAAAGCATATGATTGTATTGTATGTATGCAATTAAATCATTTAATTCATGTGAGTGGGCAAGCATGACTTAAATTGGATAATTTTCAAGTATCTAAAGTAATGACCGTATGAGTCCTTTAGCGTAATTTCGCTTACATGGATACTATTTATATAAATGTAAAGTTTAGAAGTGGTATTGATTGGATGTGTGTTACACTTATCATATCTTCAGAGGGGCACACTTCCATAGGTCCCATTAATGTTCATTGAGAGATAGATGCTAGAATTTTAAGTGACCCGGGTAAGATGGGGGTAAATAATGCCCTCTCGAAGACGGGGTAAGACATAGACGAATACGTACTATGTCCCGAGCATAGATTCGAGTATTCGATGTGCATCTATTGCTCGTCCGGGTAAGATGGGGGTAACAATGCCCTCTCCGAAAACGGGTAAGACATAGATAAATACGTACTATGTCCCGTGAGCATAGATTTAGATTTAGAGTATTTCATGTCTTGCTTTTGTTTCTCGCTTCATGATTTCAAATTTTTAGGCTTCGTTGTTTGTATATATTTAATATACTTGTCTTGTGTAATTGCTTTTATGCATTATACGAGATTTCAAAGGCTTGCCAGGGTAGCCGAGAGTGTCGATGATCTTCTTTGAGTCTTGCATCACGCTTGTCGATGTTGTATGTGTGTGTGGTTAACGGTGACCCAGGTAGCAGATACTTGATTCATTCAAATTTTCCGTTTCGGTCTAGTTCGGTCGAGGGTGAGCCACCATTAGATCATGGCGGCCTCTTCTTCTTTAGTTGACTTAGTAGTATTCGACACGTCTCGTACCTTTATATTCGGACTAGTAGTTCCATGACTTAGACATTTTATGGGGTTTAAGGGCAAGACTCGCATTTATATTTCGCTTCCGCACTTTTCTTTATATTATGAGACTTTGTGTATTATTCATTTTATTAATTTTACGATTAGCTTAGAGGGTTCGCCTTATGGGTAGAAGCTCGTCAGGTGCCCGGTCACGGCCTGAGTGTCAGATTTGGGTCGTGACAATAATATAATTGTGCCGAGGAACGTACGGCCCGATCCATATATAATATAATTGTGCCGAGGAATGTACGGCCTGATCCATCTATAATATAATATATATAAATGCATGTAATACTCGGAAAAGGATTCTCACGAACTATCCGGTGACATAAAAGCTAGTATGATAAGTCTCCGGGAGTTACGGACATAAAACATAGTGAGGCCAAGGATACAAATATCTCTACACTATCTAAGAATAGAGTCTTTGGAACTCGTTTAGCTTCACATCGTGTTCATTCAGATGATAAGGATCATGCCAAAATGAAAGAAAGGGATAGCCTTAACATACCTGGTCTTAGGTCAACGACTCAAGAACTCAACTCGTATCTACTCCACGATCTATATCTAACAACAATGATACTATCGTTAATTATACAAACGATTCTCTTAATCGTATAATAAAACTTTAACTTATCCTAAAATAAAATGGGCAACACCTCCCCCGTTCTTCTCATTTTCCCAAACTCCATATATTGACAACAACAACCAGAACTATCCATCAAGTATATACATCAATAACACGGTACCATGTAGCAACAACAAGCCACAAACATTTCACGATGAGCGACAAGCCCGGATACGATTACCAAACACACTTCTCCAATTTTTCTTTCCTTCAAAATACATATCAATGACAGCAACAACAATATACTTAAGTTACTCCAACAATTTCCAGCAACAACACAACCCAAAAATATATCTCAAATTAGCCCACACAACAACAACAACAACAACTTATCCGATTTCCCGCAATTAATTTTGTAGTTCCCATCTCATAATTTAGCTATGACCGGGATGAATTTAAATATATCAAGGAGAGGAAAATTATTACCTCATATGATAAGAACTATTCCTCTTCCACCTTACTTCACTTCGAAGAAAGCCCGAATTCAACATCATGGCAAAAACGGAACAACGAGATCTAAGCAGAGAACAAAACCCGCTTCATTGTGTCGTGAGAGGAATTATACTAGTCTCCTTGACATAACAAGAATGTTGCTGCTCACCTTCCTCTCATCCAAACATTTCAACGTTGCTGCTTAATCTTCTTAAGAACTAAATGTATAGTCCAAGAACTAAAACGTCATTGATATTGTGAAATAGATGCTGCCTAGAATTTCTTAAGTGAATGACTAATTTTAAGAGAAGTTGCTGCAAATACATATGCTAGACATGGAAAACCCAAATCTGAAAGTGCTACCATATCCTTATGTCTTCTTTATTCGGACGTGGGGCCCACCACTTAAACATGTATGTCTTTTTAATATAAGCCCACATTCTTATCTATATTGAATAGTCACTAGGTCTCTTTCTTGTTATAGAGACACGTGGATAATTCCACATGGAACATATTCCATATGTCTAACAATTAATTCTCTTTTCCCCTACTAAAATTCTCAATTTAACCACTTACACACATAGTTAATTTCTTGATCTCAATTCACTTAAATAGTAATCGCTTTTAATACACTTCATATACTCATTGTCATGATCATGTAACATAGAACTAGTCCGTAGCCTCTTTTTGGTACACATAAAATATTATTTCCAATCATCGTCGTCACACTTTTCCATCTTAAATCATTTCGGGACTTCATTCCTCGTATACACCGAGTTATTGATTTTCATGCTTGAATATGACCAAATCCTACGGCCTCGGTAAAATCGCTCATGTTGGACGGTTCAATTTCCTGGTCCAAAAATACGGGATGTAACATCATCTACATTGTTAATCTTTTCTTCAGGACGCTTATAAATAACTATCTCAGTACCTGCACTTGCCTTACCATTCTCATCCTGCATTCCAATATGACCTTCTTCCCTAGTTACATTCAAACTTTCATCAGATTTGTCAACATCATCTGCCTCCTTGGTTAAAACATCTGGCTTTTTGGGTGTCCCTACTGAATCAGTAGGAACCAGATCCTTTGTTGTCATTATCCACCTCTTTTTCTACATTGTCATTCAATACTTCAAAATTATTTTGAAGTAAAACTACTTCTGGCTGCTTGTCTTTCCTTGCATGACCATCCTCTTCTTTCCCATGTTAGTAGCATTTCGATAAGTAACAACTTTTCCATTAGACAACACCTTTGGCAAATATTGCTGCACTGGATATCTCCATCTATTATACCTATTATGCCTTCCTGGATATTGAAATCCCTTAGAAATTGTTGCGACTATTTGTTTCTCAGTTGTAACTTCCTCACTCCTCTTCACTTCTGCCTCTCCTTCATAGACATCCTCTTTCTTTTCTGCCTTCAACTCAGGATGTAACACTCTATACTCTTCCTTTGCATGGCCTTGTAACTTGTATTCAGTACAATACTTAGGCAAATGATCATACTGAATCTTCACTTTCATAACATTCACTTCCTTGGTTTGGTCATCTTCAATCTCCATCATAACAAACTTAGGAAGATCTGATAATAAATCCAGTTGTACCTTTACCCTAGCACAATTAGGCCTGGTTTTATTAATAGTAGCCATGTCTAATAACAAAGGTTTCCCAACTGCCGATGCTAAGGTAAACAAAGATTCCTTAACAAAGTAAGTAGGTAATAAATAAGGGAAAGATATCCATGCCATTGCAATTGAAGTCTCTTCGTCAACCCTAAAATGGGAATCATATATGAGAGGTCTCATCTGATAAGACTTACCATCCTTAGAGTTCAACCAAAAGGCACTCTTAGAAGAGATGTTTATGAAATCTTCCATTGAAGAACATCTAATCAAAATATGTCGATCTCTTAGGAATCCAACTTGACATTTTCCCTTAGCACCACATTGACTTGGAATAATACCTCTCAACTCATCCATTTCTGGCTAGCCATATGAGAACTTACCTACAATAACATGCTTTAAATTCTCTATTTGCTCCATTCTTGATACTTCTGATGTAGTCCAACGCACCACTAGGATACCATCAACATATTGAACCTCCTTGATAGGTATAGGATCACCAATGGGGTTGGTAGTAGGGCTACATTTATGCACAAGAGTCTGCATGTAGGTTGTAAGGTTTGTTTCTTTGGCTCGAGAAGCGGTACAATTGGCTGAGAAGCGGGTATTTTCGTGTTGGTAAGGGGAGGGTAGTGATCTAGGTTGGAAGTTGATGGAGGCTGGCTAGCCGCCATTGACGGCTGACCAATGGTCGGAGTGGCCAAAGTTTGAAAATAGGTTTAGTTTAGGGTTTGCATGGGAATAGGAGGAGAGAGAAGAGAGCTATTTTTTTTTTTGGAATGACTTACCTTGTTGTTTTGGATTGTTGGGAGAAGAACACTTCGTTTCTAGGGCTTCTTTTATTTTTCTTTCTTGAGTGAAGAAAAGAGTTTACTTTCTTTTTTTCTTTTCCTTTAGAGGTTTAGAATGATGGGAAATGCTTTCTTCATGAAACTAATTTTTAATGTTTAGATACTTAATTAAACTTACTTTCTAAGGAAACATTTTTTCAATTTTACGGAAAAATGACTTGTGTCACTTATGGGATCTGAGTGATTTTTTTCATTTAAGAAATATTTTAATTATTACTCCGCTTCAATTGTTACAATGTGATCCGTTAGGTCATTTTGAGCTTTTGAACATGTTTTCCCCCAAAAGAACAATCCTGTAGCTTTAAAAGGGTATTTGTGACTTGCTAGGATGAGTGACGCGATTTCGAGGCAATCTGGTAAGTTCGGAGGAAAAATAATAACATTGGAATTTTTTAAATTAAGGAAATCGGAAAGCTTGACAAAAGACAACATTGGGCTTAATGAACTTTTAATGAGCCGCTTGGTTGTTTTATACCTTTTTACTCTTTTTCCCCGAAATACAATTCCCTGTAGCTTTATCATGACATTTATGACTTGTGGGGATGAGTGTCATGATTCCCGAAGCAATCAGGTGAGTTTTGAATTAGATTTAGCAAATTTGAAAGTTCTTAGGTTAAGAAAATGAGAAGTTTGATAAAACGACCCGTTTGGTCTTTGTGCACATTTTGACAATTTTACTCCCGTTGACCCTTCTCCTAGCCCCGTTAGAGTGTCTTTGACCTGCGGGGATGGGCGAGACTTTTCTCGAGGTTGTCGGGCGAGTTTTGGGTATGATTTGAGGAAATTAGAACATTAAAGTGAAAAATGTTTGACCAATAATTGATTTTTGGGTAAACGGACCTTTTTCGGAATTTCGTTAATTACATGAGGTCCGAAGGGTTGATTATGACCTAGTGGGGTGTTTAGTTCAGTTCCCTAGGCTTTCGGGGGTGCTTTGTACCCTTGTTGGAAACCTAGTTTTGGTCATTTAGGGATTGAACGAGTCAAGAAGACATTCGTTGTGAATTTCGAGCGGTTGAGTTCATAGTGCGTTTTTGCATGTGTTTTCATATTTAGTTTGTATCCGGGAGGTCTCGGATGGATGTCGGGATTTTGGGTGAACTTGGTGAAAACCAGATTTTTCTGGTTTTCTGATGCGCCGCTTCTGTAATGTTTTGGCCTCGTCTGCGGGACTGCCCAGGCGCGGCTTGGTCCGCAAATGCGAGTCCCTGTTGAGTTGGATTTTTCTCACACCCGCGAGATCTCTTCCAAATGCACGTTGCCGCTCAATGGCGGATCTAGCACATATCGTGCGGCTCATTGCAACCCAGCAGCATTCAAAACTCAAGATTTAGTGGTCAAAATCATGCTAAATTCAAGCATAATCATCATAGGGCGTTAGAGATTCATTACCTTAAGGATTTAGGTTGATATCAATTCTTTAATTCGACACTCCCCAACTCTTTGCTTCCCAAAATGAAAATATTTTTAATCTGATTTCGTCATTGTTCATTTTATGTTAGTTGTCATCCCAATTGCGAACAACTCATCGCAATTGCACTAATAACATCACAATGTTGGGCATATGCACGTGCAATGCAGGGGCACCAACCATCTAATATGTACCTAAGTACTTCTCAATGGCAGATCTAGCATATATCGTGCGGGCTTATCGAAACCCAGTAGAATTAAAAACTCCAAATTTAGTGATCCAAATCATGCTAAATTCGAGCATAATGATGATAGGGTGTTAGAGAATCATTACCTTAAGGAGTTTGTTGATATCACTTCTTTGATTCGACACTCCCCAGCTCATCCTTCCCAAAATGAAAATATTTTAAATCTGATTTGATCACTATTCATTTTATATTAGGTGTCGTCCTAATTGCGGAAAAACCATCGCAATTGCACAAACAACATCACAATATCTGGCATATGCACATGCAGTGCACGAGCACCAACAATCTCATATATACATAAGTACCGCTCAACGGCGGATCTAGCACATATCGTGTGGGCTCATGAGAACCCAGTAGCATTCAAAACTCAAGATTTAGTGGTCAAAATCATTCTAAATTCGAGCATAATCATCATAGGGCGTTATGTATCATTAACTTAAGGATTTATATTGATATCACTTCTTTGATTCGACACTCCTCAGCTCCTCCTTCCCGAATTGAAAATATTTTGAATTTGATTTCGTTACTGTTCATTTTGTATTAGGTGTCGTCCAAATTGTGGAAAAACCAATACAATTGCACGAACAACATCACAATGTCTGGCATATGCACGTGCAGTGCATGAGGACCAACAATCTAATACATACAAAAGTACTGTTCAGCGGCGGATCTAGCACATATCGTGTGGGCTCATGGGAACCAGTAGCATTCAACACTCAAAGATTTAGTAGTTAAAATCATGCTAAATTCTAGCATAATCATCATAGGGCATTAGAGAATCATTACCTTAAAGTTTTTGTGTTGATATCACTTCTTTAATTTAACACTCCCCAACTTCTCCTTCCCAAAATTAAAATATTTTAAATTTGATTTCGTCACTGTTTATATTTTATCAGGTGTCATCCCAATTGCGAAAAAACCATCGCAGCTGCATGAATAACATCACAATGTTGGGCATATGCACATGCAGAACACAGACACCAACCATCTAATATATGCATAAGTACCGATCAACGGCAGATCTAGTACATATCGTGTGCACTCATGGGAACCCAGTAGTATTCAATACTCAACCTTTAGTGGTTAAAATCATGCTAAATTCGAGCATAATAGTTAGAGGGCATTAGAGAATCTCATCTTAAGGATTTATGTTGATATCACTTCTTTAATTCGACACTCCAGCTCTTCCGTCCCAAAATTAAAATATTTTAAATCTTATTTCGTCAATGTTAATTTTATATTAGGTGCCGTCCCAATTGCATAAAAATCATAGCAATTGCAATAATAATATCACAATGTTGAGCATATGCTTGTGCAGTGCACGGGCACCAACCATCTAATATATACTTACGTACCGATCAACGACGGATCTAGCACATATCGTGTAGGCTCATGGGAATCATTAGAATTCAAAACTCAAGAATTAGTGGTCAAAATCATGATAAATTCGAGCATAACCATCATAGGGTGTTAGAGAATCATTACCTTAAGGATTTATGTTGATATCACTTCTTTGAGTCGACACTCCCTAGCTCCTCATTCCCAAAATGAAAATATTTTGAATTTGAGTTCGTCACTGTTCATTTTATATTAAGTGTCATCCCATTTGCGGAAAAACCATCGCAATTGCACGAATAATATCATAATGTTGGGCATATGCATGAGCAGTGCATGGGCACCAACCATCTAATATATACATAAGTACAGATCAGCGGCGGATCTAGCACATATCATGTGGGCTCATGGGAACCCAGTAGCATTGAAAACTCATGATTTAGTGGTCAAAATCATGCTAAATTCGAGCATAATCATCATAGGGTGTTAGAGAATCATTACCTTAAGGATTTATGTTGATATCACTTCTTTGATTCGACACTCCCCAACTCGTCCTTCCCAAAATGAAAATATTTTAAATCTAACTTTCGTCACTGTTCATTTTATATTAGGTGTTGTCCCAATTGCGAAAAAACCATCCGAAATTGAAAAAACAACATCACAATTGGGTATATGCACGGGCACCAACCATCTCATATATACGTTAGTACCGAATGTGTGACATCCACTTATAGCAAGAACAAAAAGTAGAGAATCTAATTTGGTTCTTTATAACCACAAAAAAAACTCATTTATTAACTAGTAAACATCATAAACAGGCATATAAATAGTATTATGACAACCAGGAAAAAAAATCTAAGCTTTAAAACATAAATGAAATCTAAAAAAGATCGATGTTAAAATCACAAATGAGATAACAAGCAGCAGATCTATTGAAGCTCTTATAAAAAGAAAATCACAGAGAATTTAATTATATCAAAGAAATAAAGGCTATAAATTTTATATATATTTATTGAGATGACCATTTTTACCTTTATATTCATAAAACTTTAGTAAATCAACTATCTCAGCAACAAACTTTTTGTTAGGATCAACCAGCATCACACGAACCCTCTATCATAACATAAAAAGGAGTTGCCAATGGATTGTATGTTCCTTCAGTAGTTTGAGAATTTTCTTCCTCGGACGTAACGAGGAGGAGATACAGAAATAATAAAACGTTATAAAAGACTGAATTTATCAGTGAAATACTCAACTCTTTTGACAGATTTTGTAATTGAAGCTCTAATGTGGAATGCACTTTCCCTTTCAAGCCTCTTTATATAGGATCCTCTACTGGATAGTATGCATTTTTAGTCTTTGTCTATACTAATAATCTTACATATTTGACCTATTTAATTTTTTCTTTTATTTTTCTTTCTTGAGTGAAGATAAGAATGCACTTTCTTTTTTCTTTTCCTTTTAGAGGTTTAGAATGACGGGAAATGCTTTCTTGATGAAACTATTATTCAATGTTTAGTTGCTTAATTAAATGTACTTTCTAAGAAAACATTTTTCAATTTTACGGAAAAATGACTTGTGTCACTTATGGGATCTGAGCGATTATTTTCATTTAAGAAATATTTTAATTATTACTCTGCTTCAATTGTTCTGATGTGATCCGTTAGGTCATTTTGAGCTTTTGAACATGTTTCCCCTAAAAGAACATTCATGTAGCTTTAAAAGGGTATTTGTGACACGCTAGGATGAGTGACACGATTCCCGAGGCAATCTAGTGAGCATCAGAGGAAAAATAATTAAATTAAAATTTCTCAAATTAAGGAAATCGAAAAGTTTGACCAAAGCCAACATCGGGCTTAACGAACTAGTAATGAGCCGCTTGGTTGTTTTATGCCTTTTTACTCTTTTTCCCCGAAATACACTTCCTTTTAGCTTCATCATGATATTTATGATTTGCTGGGATGAGTATCGCTATTCCCGAGGCAATTAGGTGAAATTCAAATTAGATTTAGCAAATTTGAGAGTTCTTAAGTTAAGTAAATGAGAAGTTTGATGTAATGACCTGTTTGGTCGTTATGGGTATTTTGACTATTTTACTCCCGTTGACCCTTTTCCTAGCCCCGTTAGAGTGCTTTTGACTAGCAAGGATGGACGAAACTGTTCCCGAGGTCATCGGGCGAGCTTTGGGTAGGATTTGAGGAAATTAGAACATTAAAGAGAAAAATGTTTGACCAATAGTTGACTTTTGGGTAAACAGACCTTTTTCGGAATTTCATCAATTCCATGAGGTCCGGAGGGTCGATTATGACTTGGTATGGTGTTTGGTTCGGTTCCCCAGGCTTTCAGGGGTGTTTTGTACCCTTGTTGGAAACTTGGATTTGGTCGTTTGGGGGTTAACCTCAAGACGACCTCTGCTGGGAATTTTGAGGGCACGGTTGAGTTCATAGCGCATTTTTACATGTGTTTACATATTCAGTTTGTATCCAGGAGGTCTCGATGCTTATAATGTTGGTGATAATATGTTGATGGAAGTCTTTGAAATGTTGTTATGTTGAAAGATGGGCTTGATTCTCAGGGGAATTTTGAGGGAATCTGGTTCTCACGGGGAATATAAATTATGAGTTTGTCATCATCAAAAAGGGGGAAATTGATAAGTTATGCTATTTTTGTTACACCCCCATAACTTAAAACTAAGGTTGGACGCGTATCGTTAGAATTTTAGTTAGGTCTCAACATCAAATTAATGTTCTAGGTGATCAATTCCCATCAGTTATAAGCTATAAGAGCTAACAAATCACTTAAATTCGGATTCTAGGCAAAACCCTCAAATTTGGGTATGAACCGTAACTTCCAAATTCATAAATTACACACAAATAATGAAGAAATCATGAAATAGTAGAGTCTAATCATCAATCTCATGCTTGAAGGAGCTAACCCAACCATTAATTCGAGATGTAATAGCCTAAAATGAAGAACCCACAAAATCCTCTTTCAATCCAACATATCTTAAGGAAACTAGCATGTTTAATGGATTCTTAAGGTGATTAATGTAACATGGAATGGAAACGAAGATGAAAGAACTTACCACAATGATTTTCTATAAAGAACAACCTTGAATGCTCCCAAAAAGCTCTAAAGTTGGAATGGTATTGAATGAACAACTTAGGGCCTTTAATACACATTTAATGAATCTGACTGCCCGTCACCCGCTCCCGCGGTCCATTAGCCGCTCCAACACTCCCGCTTCTGCGATCCTGGCCAAAATACACAAGGACACTGCAGCGGTCCTGGTGCCGCTTAAGCAATCCACCAGACACCAGAAAATTACACAAGTTTCACTAATTCAACTTGAAATCCCGACTATCACCCGAGACCATCTGCATGTAAACTATATATGTAGACATACATAAAAATACGCTACGAATGCACTCGTGGCCTCGGAATTCCCAACAGAGGTCTCGTTGACCGAGTTAACCCCTGATACCTCAAAACTAACTTTCTAACCCAAGTCCTACAATGCACCCGAGTGCATTGGGAATCGAAGCGAATATACACATGTGTTCTAAAAGATCATCCGGACCTCTCGGAATCGACGGATTCAGAAAAAGGTCCGTTTACTAAAAAGTCAACTTTGAGTGAACTCTTTTTCGCTTTAAGCCCAAATTTCCCACAAAGTCACCCAAATCATATCCAAAGACCTCGGGAAGCATGTCAATATGTCCCCTCGGGTCAAATATGAGCTAAACAAGCTCGGGAAAGGGTCAAAAGCACCGAAAAGGCAATAACATCCCCCAAACGGGTCCTTACAAATTCCATCTCGAATTTGATGATCATCAATCTACATGATGCTTAATTCTGAGCGAAATTAGTTTTTATTTACAATTCATTCTCCCTATTCCAGCATGGTATCATTTAGGGTTTTGTTATTTTCTTTATTTAAACAAAAGTAGAATAAAAATAAGAAGATTATGATGAGCGGAAGACGAGGTTGTTGTGCATGTATCAATTTCCTCTTAAATGTAGAAATCGTTTTATAGATACCTTCATGCTAAACATACATGATTAAAGTTATGAAGACAGATTCAGAATCTAATGTTTATGGGTTCTGGATTTAGAATTCATGGGTTATGAAGTTTATTGTATGTACATATTTAGTAAATTGTTGTGCATGTATCAGTTTCCTCTTAAATGTAGCAAACATTCCTATCGTGAAGGACTTATAGATAGCTTCATGTTGAAATCACATGATTAAAGTCATGGATGTGGATTCAGAATCTGATGTTTATGAGTCTTTGTTTTAAAATTTATGGTTTTTTCCCCTCCAAAAGTCCACCACTGTGGTGGTGTGTGGGGGGGGGGGGGTGTGTATATATTACAAAAATCCTAAGACATGGAAGATGACATAAATCTTTGCCTCCTTTACACAGTGGTGATTAGCTACAACTAATCATATGCTAGAGACAACCTTTAATACATGATAGGAGTAAAACATCTCCTTGTTAAAAGTTGCATGTATTCAAAATTTACAATCCAAAAAGGATGATAAATCAATGTTCGAACCTTATCCATGATCAAGAACAAATTTACTCTTCATGGTCCTGAACCTGAAAATTTATGGGTTTTGAAGTTTATTATATGTGCATACATATTCAGTAGATCTTTCAACATATACATAGATTTGAGAAAAAAACTATTGGTTTCTACCATGATTAAAGAAACACAACAACTTTAGAAGAATATGCCAAATTAAACCACGAATGATATATTTCTAACCTAACTCGTACTTGGAAGTAGGGGTGGACGTTCGGTTTTCGGTTCGGTTTTATCAAACTTCGGTTTGGCTATTTCAGGTTCGATTTTTTGAAGGTGGACACCGAACACGAACCAAACTAGTTCGGTTCGGTTCTTTCGGTTTCGGTTTTTAAAAGTTCGGTTCGATTCGGTTTCGGTTTTTTATTCGGTTTTTCGATATGATATTAGAAGCGATTCCATTGACACTAACTCATATTCTCAAAAGCAATAAAACATAAAGCTGATAAATTGAAATCAAAATCAAACAAACGAGGCTATACAAGAATAGAAAACTATAACCATGATATAGGATTACTAGGTGTTATATACATATCTTGTAAGAATAATTAAGAAAACACATAAAGGACATACATTAATCCTAAAAAGACACATCCTAGTTGCCTTCCGTAACATATTTGATTTTCTCGAAATAGAAAATTAGGGATACAAATGCAAAAGAGGGCTTGTTACAATTGGGTTTTTTTGGCTTTAAACTTAATGGGCTTTGGACTATTTTAATTTTTTTGGGTAATGTATTAAATTTCGGTGTGTGTTCGGTTTTTCGGTTCGGTTTTTATCAAACTTCGGTTCGGCTATTTTGGTTTCGATTTTTTGAAGGTGGACACCAAACCGAACCAAACTAGTTCGGTTCGGTTCGGTTTGTTGAAGTTTCGGTTCGGTTTTTGGTTTTGGTAACTACTTGGAAGATTTGGAAGTATATCACTTTATAATGGGTCAAATTTGTCATGAAAAATGATATCCTTTGAGAACACATAAAGCAAAAGTCATTCGTAGTTCCATAGCTTTTAACTATATTGAGGGGAAAAAATAAGAAAAACCAGTTTACTTGAGAATGTGATAATAGTTGACGGTGTAAATAATTCATTACATTGTTATGATTGCATAACACTTAATTTGTTTCATCTGATAAAGAAAATATGCAAAGGAATAGAGGCGTTGCGCAGCTATAAATTAACCATTTTGACAAAAAAGCCATTGATACAATTATAAATAGTTAAGAGAAGAGAGCTAGTGTGATACACATGCGTAATAGATTTGCCGTTAAAACACTCGACCGAAAATTAAAAAAAAAGACAAAAAAGTCAATGATATTGGCTAGGAATTGCGTAGTCTCTAGTTTCTATATTTACAGGGACGCTAATTCACTTGATGGTTTGATTTGGCGCTTTAGTTAAGTACCGATTTGAATGCATTAATGTGTCTTTAGCATTTTTTGCCTTGATGTTGATGGGGTCTCATTCCCTTGCTTGGTTTCAAAAAAAAAAAAAAAAAAAAAAAAAATAAGAAGAGAGAGAGAGATAATTTCAAAGATCTCATGAATATTAGGTTGGACTTTGTTGTACTAAACTTCTTGTGATTTATAATATTATGACTGCCTATTTTATTTTAACTATACGTTATAAAGAAATCAAAACAAGAAAATTAAACGTAATACCACGAAACACAAGGGGTTAATTAGTACGTCTTAAGAAATCAAGTGTGAAGAAATATCTGTGAAGTTATCGCTGGGAAAAAATCTTATGACTTTATGTGTTTCTCTATCATTTGCGAGATAATGTCAACATCCTCGAATCGATTTTGATACTTTGTAGTACTAATTTTCATTAATAAGACAATTTCAAGATTTGCCAATCGGCTTTGACATTCTTTATTATTTGTAATTTTGTATTGTGTCACATTCAATTATCATACAATATAAACACAGACGCACGTATAATAAATTGCAAATATAAACCGATACACTTTGTCGATGTAATATTTTATGTCCTTTCTGATTATTGGATTCCTGTGCTATATTAATGACCAAAAATACGGAACCATTTTATCATCTGTTCACCTGAAATTTTGTTACACATCATGGATTACTATACACTTATTTTGGGATCAATTTTGGCCTCAAGTTTGCTTTTCATTCTTGCAATAACATGTAGTAGAAATAGCCAAAAACTTCCACCAGGGCCATCACCATGGCCAATTATTGGAAATCTTCATTTGTTAGGTGCAAAACCTCATATATCACTTGCCCATCTTGCCAAAATCTATGGTCCAATTATGAGTTTAAAACTAGGACAAATAACTACAATTGTCATTTCTTCACCATCCATGGCAAAACAAGTCCTTCAAAAACAAGACCAAGTCTTTTCCACTAGATTTGTCCTTAATGCTCTACAAGCACACAACCATTGCCAATTTTCTGTGGCATGGCTTCCTGTTTGTCCTCAATGGCGAATACTTCGAAGAACATTGAACACAAATATCCTCTCTTCCAATAGACTTGATGCAAATCAACATCTAAGATCTCAAAAGGTTCAAGAACTAATCGCTTATTGTTCAAAATGTTGTAAAGAAGGTAAAGTTGTGGATGTATGTAGGTCAAGCTGCTTTCAAAACTAATCTCAATTTGTTGTCCAATACCCTTTTCTCCAAGGATCTGGCTGACCCCTTTTCGGATTCAAAGGTACAACTAACAATGTGATTGTGACAACTCAATCCGTCGATTTTGACTTTTGTGTGTACTATACAGTACATTGAATATGTTGTAGTGTTAATATAACTGTTTAAAACCCTTTTTTCTGGATTCAAAGATAGAGATGAAGAACGTAATTTTGATATTCCAATCCCTTGTTTTGACTTTTTTCTGTACTAAACAATGCATTGAATATGCAACACCTTTGATCTTTTTTGGATTTTAGGCTAAAGTTGGTTATGCTACAAAAAATATTGGAATTAATTAAGAAGTGATTGGTAATTTTTTGCTAAATCGCTCGTAGTTAACAAAAATTCATCGCTAATCTGTCGCTAAACTGGATGACAGATTTTGTTGTTTAATTAGCTACAAAATTTGTCTATCGCTAAATCCTATTTTTTTTTAGTATTGATGTTTTGATACTTCGATCACATTTTTTTTTTATTTTTTATCAAATTACCCAAGCAGGTAGTGTTGTATTAGCAAAATATTTTGTAACCTCCATTACAACACATTATTTGGTGATCCCATCACCACAAATACCCGAATAGTAGGAAACAAGAAGTGCCACTACGTGTCAAAAGTATTCTAACTAACATAAAAATTAGCCTTGTCAAACTTGGATCTAATGCTAGGCAATTGGCTCTTATCTAGTAGGAAAGGGCCTCTAGTTAGTCTAGGCATGTCAGAATATTGATGTATATGACAGTTTTGGAACTAGAAGCTAGCTTTGCCAAACTATCCGCTACTTGGTTGCATTCTCTAAAGCAGTGTTTCACGGAAGTTCGTTTTCCGTTTGATTCTGAGAATCTTGTCAATGATGTGCTTTGGCCGTATGCGGAATTCGACTCTCAATCATGTTGTTATCACCATGGAATCAAGTTCCAGGATGAAATCAGTGTATCCCAACTCGCGACACCATGTCACCCCAACTTCCGCCGCAAGAGCGATATTTATGATGTTATTTGCTCGCAGTGATAGAAAAAGCCATGATATATCCCTCAAGATGTAAATTGATATAACTTCCATCGTTTATGGTGCCAAAAGGTGGCATCTCCCAAAGGACCGCCACCACTTTTTAATGGGTCTTAATTTTTCGAATCTCGGTCCATCTGGCCATGTCTCTGATGGGAGGAAAAAGTTTGCTCGCAGCTGATTTGATGGTCCAAATTCCATGATAGAGTATCTTCCCTATGTTTATCTTCCTTTGGTTCCCATACTTGCATGAACATCTTTGCTTCCATAATTCCAACATATAATGAGGGAGTGACTCGCAAAATCGCTGTTAGTGTATTTACAATCCCTCCGTTTCTTAAAAATTGCGGGGACGGAGTTGGTCGATGTCGAATTCCCAAGGGGTTGCCAAAGAAACTCCAAATTTGATGGGCAATTTCACTTTCAACAAAGAAATGTTGTATTGTCTCATACATGGGGACCACTATGACACACGCATGGATCTTCTATCGAGTTCCAAATTTACCAATAATGTCATCAAATGGTACTTTTCTTTTTTGAAAGAGATTTTAAAAGGGATTCTCTTTTGTGTAGCTGTTGAGAAAGGAGCTTGGTGCCGAAACTTTCTTATGGAGTGCCAAGCACTTTTGTTAGTGAAACAACCGTCGTCGGACGGGCCAAATTGGAAAGTCCGTTCCATTTTGTTCATCAATGTTAATCTGAGCAATGCTCTGGGCAGCCTGCATAGGGACGAAATTTAGAAGTTTAGCAAAGTTCCAACTATTATTATCAAAGAAAAAATTAACTGGGAGCTTAGCTGATCTTCCTATGCAGGGAAGATTTTAGCTAAGCTCTTTACTTCCGTCCAATTATCCCACCAAAAACTAGAATTGCCTGATCGAATTTTCCAAAAAATGTGAGGTTCAATCTTGGCTCTAATTTTTACAAGACTTTTCCAAGTGTGGGAATCGGATGAGATTGCAACTTTTGTGACACAATGAGCTCTCTTGTAGTATTTGCTTTGTAGAAAGTTGGCCCAAAGCAACGATTGAGTCCTGAATCTCCACCATCTTTTCACTATGTGAGTATTGAATATCTTCCATATTCTTTATATCAATTCCACCTTCTTCCTTAGGTAGGCATAATTTCTCAGGAAGATGTGGTAAGTTCTTACCATTATTGGACCCCCAAGAAAATTAGCAAAATACTTCTCCATAAGCTTTAGAACTCCCTTCGGGGGATTCGCCAACGGACATAATGTAAACAGAGAGAGATTGGAGCACATGCTTGATGAGAGTAATTTTTCCCCCCATGAAAGCATTTTCCCTTGCCATCCATTTAGTCTCTTAACAATTTTACAAAACATGCCATCAAAGAGAGTAGCATTCTTCCTCCCAAAGTAGATAGGACAGCCAAGATAAGTGAAAGGGAAAGGTTTATCAATAAAGCCAGAAATATTTCTCATCATTAATCTTAAACGAAGTGTTAGGAGCGGTGATAAAGAAGCTTTTGTTATTGTTAACTTTTTGTCCGTGCCTTCTATATCTCTGATTTGATTAATAAGCTTAATAGACTTATTGTTACCTCCACAAAAATAACAATGTCATCATAAGCAAGGTGGTTAATGATAGGTCCTTTGGAATTATGATTAAGACTATTTAAAGCCTAGACAATACTTGACCCCCAATAATAAAGAGAGAGGGTGAGAGAGAGGTCACCTTGTTTGAGCCCCCGAGTCGAGGTAAAGAAACCACTTCTGGCGCCATTCAAGATAATGGAATACCAAACTCCAACAAGTAGATTACTAATAATATGGAGAAAACCATCCGAGAAGCCAAACTTTTTCATGACAGCCAATAAAAAATCCCAGGACATTCTATCATAGGCTTTAGCCATGTCAAGTTTGATAATCATATTACCCCCCTATTATACTTCTTAATACCATTGACAATTTCTTATGAGGAGGACATTTTAATAATAACTGACAAATCCACTTTGCGAGATGATATTCTTTAAGCCTAACGGAGATACTTCGATCACATGTTCTGACTTTTTGTGTATACTAATGGTGGTGCATTTGATATGCTATACTGTTGACATAACTATTTTTGCCCTTTTTTGAATTCAAAGGTAGAGCTGAAGGATGTGATCTGGAGCGCCACGACTGAGGTCGGAAAGCCTAATTTAGTGAATTTTTTCCCATACTTCAGAAGATTGATCCTCAGGGAATAAGGCGTCGTACAAATATTCATTTTGGTAAGTTGTTTAGGCTTTTTGATGGTTTGATCAATGAACGATGGGAGGAAAAGAAAAGGAGTCACAATGAAAAGAGTGATGTTTTGGAAGTATTACTCAGTATTAGTGAAGAGAAACCTGAAGAGATCGATCAAAATCACATCAAGTCTTTGTTCCTGGTTAGTGTTCTTCTCTTTTATCGACTTTTTTTCTTACCATCAAAAGTTCATTATGATTTTAAAATACTTTCCCTCTGTTTAGCATTCACAGAAAAATAAGGTTTGAATGATAACTTAGTAATATAACTATTTTGCATTTCAAGTTTGTTACTTTTAAAAGTCTAGCCGTTCGGATATCTGTTGGGTTATATTTGAAAAAGGATACAATTGAAGTTTAAGTGAAACACAGTATTTGGAATCTAGTTGTATATGGACATGAACTTTACTTGGAAAAATTTGCTGTTTTGTAAGTAGAAACTTTAATTAGAGAACTCGAAGTTTAAAAAACTGGTAAAACCTGTTTTTTCAAACTTCAAATTCTCTATTTCTAGTTGAAGTTGAAAATTAAACTAAATACATAAACAAGCACTAATTAACTTGAAATTATTTTTTAAAATAGTTGATGTCCAAACTTCAATTGTTGAAGAGTACCTGTTTAATATTTATGTTTCTACTTTCTTAACCCAATGTGTAGTCCAGCCATTAAGAAGTTGGATTTAAGGGCATAGTAGAGTTTTAATCGTTTAAGATGCTTATGAGTTCAATATTGATCTATTTTTAGTTTCAATTTAATACCGTAATTATATATTATTATTTTTTAAAGTTTTGATGCCAATTTCTCTTTCCTGATCTTGCATTGTACTTATTTACCAAAATTGAAAGACACTTTATTATAACACTGATAATAGAACTTTATTTGCTAGAGTCCTCCTCATGGAGCATTGACGCTCAAGAAGAGAAGAAAAAATTTGGCCTCTTTAACTAAGGAAAAGAGAAATACTAACTGGTGATCTGAATGAAAGTGCGTAAATGATTGGTTTCTTCTTGATAAATATTCGATCCAACTGACATACTGGAGCTAATAATTAAAATCTTAAATTTTGGATTTAAATCAACTGATACAATAAGAAGTTAAAATACTCTTCCTAGGGTTGACATATTATAAATTTTAATGTAATTACAAAGGTTATAGGACCTCTTTGGTGCGGCTACTGATACAACCACAAGCACACTAGAATGGGCAATGGCAGAAATATTTAGACAATCTGAGATTATGAAAAAAGCACAAGCTAAACTTGCAGAAGTCATCGGAAAAGAAAAACCTATAGAAGAAGCGAATGTTTCCCAACTCCCTTACCTTTTTTTTTTTTTAAATGGAACTGACCATATCTCATTGCCACTTAAAGGAGAGTATACATTTGAAGAAGGAGGACTAGACCTTGCCTTCTTGAAGAGATTTGTACAAATTTGGAGCAAAAATATGCACATCAGTGGCAACATAGGAAAAAATCAGGGTGGTTCAAAATAAATCAATCCTAGCTTTCTTTTTTTGATTCTAAAAGAAGGGAATTGCCATCTATCTATGTTCAAAAGTCCTCTAATTTGTCTCGGCATAGAGTTTGGATCGATGAGGGCTACTAGTTACCTCAGTGTCATGGCTCATGGAAGCAAGCTTATCCGCCACTTTGTTGGCTTCTCTAAAGCAGTGCTTAACAATTATATCATGCCTTAGAACCAGTTTCCTGATTTCTTCAACTGTTTCCTTTATCCTCCATGGTGTGACCAAACTTTCTGAAATGCAGTTTCGGAGAAGTAGGGAATCAGTCTCCGCAATAATGAGATTGTATCCATTGTCGATGCACCACTTGAGACCAAAAAGAAAAGCATTTGCCTCGGCAGTGTTGCTAGTGCCAATTCCCAGCGGAAGAATAAAAGACATTATAAAATTGCCCATGGAATCTCTAACCACCCCACCTCCTCCACTTGAGCTACCAACACCCGATCCATCTGAATTCAACTTTACAAAAAGAAGAGGTGGTTTGATCCATTTGACAGCCACAGAGCAAGTGTCAACTAGTTTAGATTCCATAAGGTTGAGGAGATTATTCCAATTATTAGGGATTTCGCATTTGCAAAGGTTCTTTTGGACAACTGGTAGATGTTGAAGAATATAAGGGAGATAGATCTGATGGTTGAGGGCTTTTCTTCTTCATATCTAGAATTGCACCTTGATCTGCAAAGTTCCCACATTATGATAGGTGGGAGAATCTTTAGAATGTAAGCCGTTACAGGGTTTTTTGTTGTGCAATTCCAGCATCTGTGTAGCAAATCCCTGAGGTTTGAATTTCTGGTGTTGATTCCCATCCTTCCTGCAAAGAAGCTCCATATCAGCTGTGCAAAATTCCCATTGCAGAAGAGATGTTCGGCTGTCTCTATTCCTAGAATCATGTCTGCACCAAACAACAAAAACATTTAGAAACAAAGGTAATTTTGAATTTCTTGGCTACTTTATCATCAGTTGGTAGCCTATAGTGAATCTCCCTCCAAGCAATACAAGACATTTTGTAGGGGACATCTTTGTGCCATAATCTTGAATCAATAGGGGCTATTGGTTTCTTATGTCTGAGAAAGTTCCAAGCTGAAGAGACCGAGAAAATTCCTGTCTCAGCAGGTGTCGAGTATGGGGTATCCTCAGTGTTGTGGTCTAGGCTAATGTAGCAATTGTTGATGATTTCTTTGATCTGATCACTGGGGTATGGAACTAGTACTGTCCAATCCCATTGACCTAGCTTGAACACCTCATTGATAGGAATTAGCTGTTGAATATTGATATCCTCCATCAAATCACATAGAGGACCTTGCTTGGTCCAATTATCAAACCAAAAATTGATATTCCCTTGTCTAACTTTCCACCAAATTTTGTGATCAATTTCACTTCTGATTTGAAGCATAACTTTCCAGCTATGGGATTGGCCTGGCTTCCATTGAATGATGGAAGGATGACCTTCTCTGCAATATTTGGCTCTCAGGAACTTGGACAATAGGGAATCAATTGTTCTGAACTTCCACCACTGTTTTGCAGTGAATGCTTTGTAAGTGTCTTCAAGCTTTCTGAAATTAGAACCACCTTCTTTGTATGGATAACTTAAGTTATCCCAAGATATCCAGTGATATGTTCCTCCTTCCTCATTACCTGTCCAATAAAATCTTGTCAAGTATGTTTCAATCAACTCAAATATGCCTTTTGGGGGATGGACAGCTGCAAGAGTATGCACATTGAGGGCTAGTAACACATGTCTAATAAGAGTTGCTCTGCCTCCTGAAGAGAGGAATTTAAGTTGCCACCCTTTAATCTTATTTATAACCTTGTTGATCATTTCTGGAAAAATATCCAATGTTTTTCTTCCTGTATAAATTGGGCATCCCAAGTATTTGATAGGAAAGTGCTCATATCTCATGTTCAAAAAATTTCCAACTCTTCTGATGATACTAAGGGTAATGTTAGGGGCCATAGTGAAGGAGCATTTGTTTTTGTTGATGAGTTTCCCTAACACTCTTTCATAGTTTGCCAGAGTTTTGAGAATGGTCTGCAAGGTGGCTTTTCTTCCACTACTGAATATGATCGTGTCATCTGCAAAGGAAAGATGGCTAATTTGTGGTCCTGGATTGTTCATGGAAAAACTATTAAACGAAGGAACTCTATGCAGTGCATTAAGCATTTTTTAGAGCAATTCAGCAGACAGAACAAATAAGCTAGGGGAAAGAGGATCTCCCTGTCTAAGCCCTCTTCCTGATTTAAAGAAGCCATGTCTGCTACCATTGATCAATAGAGTATACCAATTATTGGAGATGTACCTGTATATAAGATCAATCCAAGTCTCAGCAAAGCCAAATTTTCTCAAAATAAAACATAGGAAAGGCCAAGAAACTCTATCATAAGCTTTAGACATATCTAACTTGATAACAACATTACCACCAATATTAGGTTTGCTAATACCATTGACAATTTCTTGAGTTAACAAGATGTTTTTCAGTAATGGTCTGCCCTTAACAAATCCACTTTGATTATGACTAATAATTCTAGGAAGGATTTTGGATAGTCTAGAATTAATTAGTTTAGCAAAAATCTTACTGGATGTGTTACAGAGGCTAATAGGTCTGATGTCAGAAAAATCTTGGGGAGAATTAACCTTAGGGAGCATAACTAAACAAGTATGAGAGAAAAATTTAGGAATGATAGCACCTTGGAAAAATGCAATGACTGCAGCATAAATGTCCTCAACAATAATAGGCCATGTTGACTGGTAAAACTTTCCACTTAAGCCATCTGGGCCTGGGGCACTGTCAGGATCAATGGAGAAAACGGTATCTTTGACTTCTTGGAGACTAGGCAGTGTAGTGAGTGCTCTATTGTCCTCACAGGTAACAACCCTCTCCATCACATTAAGTACTGAATTGTCTTCCTCAATGTCTTCAGCTTTGAAAAGGTTGGAGAAAAAATTTACAGCAGCCTCAGCAACTTGTGTAGTTTCTTCTACCCAATTGCCATCTTGATCTTTGATTTTTTGAATGGAAAGTCTCTTTCTCTTATCCTTAATCATACTATGGAAGAAAAAAGAGTTGGTGTCTCCTTCCTCAAGCCACTTCACCCTAGCCTTTTGACTCAAAACTTTCTCCTGAAGTTTCAAATATCTAGTGAAATCAGATTTGGCTTTAGAAAGATTCATCCTGTTCTCAGGTATGTTGTTGTTGATTGAAGTTACTTCTAAGTCTCTTATCAGAACTTCAAGCCTTTTAGGCTCTTCATAAAAGTCCCCAAAGGTTGTTCTGGACCAAGAACTAAGAGTTTTACCAACACTCTTGAGTTTTTGGTGAAGGATTTGTAAAGGGTTGCCCTCTTGAGTCTGAGACCAGGCTTCTTGGACAACTATCAAGTACTCCTCATGCTCAGCCCAAATATTGAGAAACCTGAAATATTTGATAAGGTTAGAATTTTCAGGAATACTTTTAATTAAAAGATGAGCATGGTCAGAACAAGTTCTAGAAAGATGAGTGACTGTGGTTCCATTAAATTTATCAAACCAGTGACTGTTGTAGGTGAGCCTGTCAAGCCTTTTCCAAATGGTGTTTGGAGGGTCTCTATTGTGACTCCAAGTAAATTTGGCACCTAAGTACCCTCTATCTTGAAGATCACAATCATCTAGACAAGCAGTGAAGTCTAGACTCTCCTCCATTCTGTAAGGAACACCTCCAATTTTTTCATCAGGACTAGAGATAACATTGAAGTCTCCTACCACCCCCCAAGGTCCTATTATTCTGCTAGATATATCCCTTAGATCATCCCAAAGAGGGACTCTTAGTTGTTCATCACATTTTGCATAGATAACTGAGAGATGAAGGTCCACTAGTTCATCTGTATGTGAGATATGAACCAACACATGTTGCTCTTTGTCTTCAATGATATCCAACTGGTAGCCAATGGACCAGAAAATCCAGATCTTATTGGAGCAGTTGTTGAAACAATAAGGATAACCAAGTTTTCTTTTGAACTTTTCAATTTTCCTAGAGTTCACCATAGGTTCTTGGATAAACATGTAAGGAAACTTGTGTTCTTGTTTGAGAGTTTTGAGTCTTTCAATAGATCCTTGGGACCCTATCCCTCTAATATTCCATGAGAGTGTATTAATCATGGACACTATTGGAGGAAAGAACCTTTTGAGAGTTGGGATCCAACTCCTTTGAACTGAGAAATTCATTCTCATGAATTTGATGCACATTGATGCCTCTAGGAGAGAGGTTGCTGAAATAAGTAACATTTTGCTGGACTAGTTTAGAATTTCTAGCTTTGGTACAAGTCAAAGAGGGCCTATTTCCTCTGATTTGCTCATCATCATAGACTGAAGGCTCATATTCCTCATCAGCATTAACCATGTGGAGGTCTTCCTCACAATCTTTATATGCAGTGTCTTCTTGCTCTTCCCTGTTATTCATCAACATGGGAACACATTGATCTATACCCAGAGGTGGGCATGAATTAGTACCCTGTATTGGATCTTCTTTCTCCTTAGCCTTCCTTCTAGCTATCATGATATCCAGGTTAGGATGTAGCCCAAAGAGAGGAGGAATAGAAGAGATCGTTAGTTGTTTCTCCTCAATGCTCATCTCTTCAGTTCCCAGAACCACTTCAACAGGTATTGCAACAGTAGAGATAAATTTCTTTCTTTTGTTGGTCACCTTCTTGCCAGAATCCTGAACCTTTACCAGAGGAATGCCTAGGTTGTGGGTTTGTACAAGTGTATCTGGATAACTAATCACACCGTTTTGTTTCTGTTTCCTCATGTTATTTTTGATGTTCTGCAGTTTCTGCTCATTTTTTTCCTTTCTTACCTCTAATTTTTTTCCACTTTTGGCATGAGATCTGTGGTGGTGCTTCTTTCTTATACTATTTGTTATTTTTCTGGTTCCCTAATAATGATAGTAGTTTCCATGTTGTCCTCTCCCATGGCGGGATAGCTTGCTTGAGTAGTCTTATCCTTCACATTGGTGTTGATGTTGTTCTGGTTTTGCATTGTTCTTGGGTTAGAGATGTTGTTCCTGGCTTGAGGTGACTGATTTGTTTCCACTAAGGGATTATTCTTGAAAGAGCTTTTACCCCTTTTCCTTACCACTATTTTCCAGTCATCTTCAACATTTTGCTCATTAGTATCCATATTGCTATTCTGGGTATTAAATTCCTTCTCTGCATTGGAAGTATTAGAACTGGTTCCCATGTTAATAGGTTGTTGATTCCCTTGAGACTTGAATATGCTCCCATCAACTATGTTTCTCAATTCAGGATGAAGTCTGTTACATTTTTCGTCAGAGTGGCCTTTCTTATTACAGTGAAAACAAAAGGGTGGGATAGCCTCGTACTCCACTCTTTGAGTAATAAGCTCGGTAATGCCATCTTCGTTAGTAATCTAGAGCAACACCTCATTGATTAAAGGTTTGATCAAGTCTATTTCTACTCTTACCTTAGTTGTACCAGGTCTTGTTTTAGCTAGAGTAGCTTTATCAAGAAGAGGCAGAATGCCTATTGGTTCCATAATCCGACATATTGCATCCCATTCATAGTAGTGCCACAACAAATCCGGGAGATTTATCCAAACAGGGGTCAAGGTACTTTCAGCATTTGGTTTAAACTTAGTGGACCATTTCTGAATTTTCATTATGTTCAAGCCAACCAAATGAATAAAGTTCCTAGACATCACATTGAGATGGTCTTCAATGTTATCAAAGTCCATAAAAACATGATTCATATCATAAGCTCCAATTTTTATAGTTCCTTTGCCCTTAATAATTTTAGCAAATTCTCTCCTAATAATATCAATTGAGGGTCTGATGTGGATGAACTTATCGATTATGGTCCCTTTGCACGTTTGGGCCATCAATTGATTTTCCTTATTAGAGAAAGACACCACTGCTTTCCCGTTCAGCATTTCGTGAGGCCTCGGAGGTAGTCGAACTCTAGTCCTTTTATTATTTTGATTTCCAGCAGCGTTTGCGTAAGTGGGTTTTGAGGGTTCCGAACTATTATATTGATAGGCATCTGAGAAGAGGATGCTAATAGATTTTGGTTAGGGATTAGAGGGGCCGAAGAATTTTGGGGGGAAAAGAGAAACAGATTTTGTCCACTGGCGAGGCCCAACGGCTAGAAATGATAAATTGAGTTAGCTTAGTTTTTGGAGTATTGACATGCACCTACAACTTTTATGTAAAATTCAAATGTATGGTGGGCTTATATGTAAGGTATATCCAAAAACAAAATCTTACTGATTACTAATTAAGAATGAATAAGACCACTTAGTTTAGAACAAACACCAGAACCTACAACCAGTCACGACCAAAAGGCAAGAAATATTTGTGTAACAAAAGTAAATGCTATACTATAGAGCAGTTACCCCCAGTCAGGGGTGGACCTACACGTAATTTAGAGGTGCTCCGGCACCCGTTAAACCCGCGGATTAGGTATAGTCATATAAAAAATATATGAAAAATGGGTATAAATATTTAAAAGCATCCAGGAGAACCAAAAGTTTAGTGGGTGCTTTGGTTTCCAGGTCCAACTTAAGTGCTTCAGCTAGTAGGTTATGTGTTCGAACCTCCGTGCCAGCATTTTAATATTTTGTTAGACTTTGTATATTTTACTTTCCTACTTTTTAGTTTATCATAAAAGTAAAAGGTTATACCTTTCCCAAAAATCAAACAACACTACAACAGACACAGCAACTAAAACCCTTATCCCCAAACCAAACTTCAATCTTCTTCAGTTCTTCTCCTATTCTTTCCAATTTCGTTTTTTATTTTCATTACCATCTTTCACTAATCTCAGAACACTTCAACACATGTATTTTAATTTTTTAAGAGCTAAAAATTTGAATTAGGGTTTTGGGGGATTTAATTTTTCTAATGATGTATTGATGTTTGTTTATTTCTGATCTTCTTGCTTCTGTTTGGGCAGTTGTCATCTTTTGTTTAATTTGTTATACATAGTTGTTTCATCTGGGGGATTTAACTGGAAGAAGAAAAAGGATGGGAAAACTGTAAAAGAAGCTCATGAACACTTAAAAGTGAGGTCTAACCGCCTTTAATATGGTGTTCTTGCCATGATTGTTTGTTTACCTAGCTTTGTGTTTTTCTAATGGATAAATGCTTCTTATGTTGCATTTCTGCTATAAATTTCTAGGTTGCCTTTTGATTACAATAACTAATTTGAAAATATTTGCCCAAAGTAAAGGTTGTAGCCTATAACATGTTTTGGCATTAGTATTTATTAGCAGAAGATTAAGGAGGCAAATGATCATCTGGGGGATTTAAGTACAATTAATGCCCTGTTTCAGTGAATTTTCAAATGTGGGGTCTTTTCCAACATGCTTAATTCCTTTTTAATTGTGAAGGAATTTGCATAAAAGCTGTTACTATTAATTTATATACGGAAAAGGCTCAAATATGCCATCCAACTATCGATAAATGGTTCATTTATCTCTTCATCAATAGTTTGGCTACCGTTTATGCCGCTCAAATTTATAGGAAATGGCTCATTTATGCCATGACTATAGAAAATTCATTTATCTTGCCACTCATCGATAGTTTGACCATTTATCATCGCTTTATTATCAAAATGACTCATCGATGCCATATTTCATTAAAGCGGTTTTACAATACCATATATGACACGTGGCTCCAACTGATTATGGTTGTGGGTGGGTAAGGTGTATAGATCGGGTTTTTTATTAATTTGGTATTTAAAATTGGTGGTTTAATTAAATGACGTAAGCGTGGCTAATTCGAGTCACGTGTCATATACGGTATTATAAAACGGCGTTAATGAAAAATGGCATGAATGAGTCATTTTGAGTAACGAGCGATGGCATAAATAAGTCAAACTATTGATGATAGTGGCATAAATGATGCCTTCTATAATAGTTCGATAAACGTAAATTCATTTCACTTAGTTAGTTCACAAATGAGCCAAACTATTGATGATTGTGGTATAAATGGTCATTTTCGATAGTTGAATGGCATATTTGAGCCTTTTCCGATTTATATATAGTAGTAGAAGTAAAGGCTCAAGATACAATCAGTACTCTTAAAGGTATTTCTATTATATTCTACTTGCTTTCATAGTATAAGTGCTTGCTATTTTCAGAAAAGACCCTCTGCTATACCACTTGTCGTGCAAATTTGGAGCATCAAAATATGAAAATAAACCAATCATTAGCAGTAAATGACTAAACTTTGACATTTGACATGCAATTAACTACCTGATGAAGACAACGGAGGAAGTAAAGATTAACGAATTCTGCAAATCTTCTTCATACCATCTGAACTTGGGGGATTTAATTTTTCTAATGATGTTTGTTTATTTCTTAGTTCTTACACATTACAAGCTAAGGGCTTCTATATTTTCTCACCAATCTTTCGTCTAATGGTTCATAATTGGCTCGTTGCTAATCATATATTGTTGATTTGAATACCAAATTGTGGATAGTGTAATTTGTGTTTTTTTTTTTTTGTTAGTTTTTTGGCTCATGATAATAGAACTTGAAAAGTCATCGAGCGCAGTTGTGATTTGTGACTGCAAGTCTTTTTTTTGGATCAGACTTGAGACTAAGTCTTTTTTTTTTTTGGGATCGGACTTGTGACTACTGACTAGAAGTCTTTTTTTTTTTTTTGGATCAGACTTGAGACTAAGTCTTTTTTTTGGGATCGGACTTGTGACTACTGACTAGAAGTCTTTCTTTTGTATGAAACTTGTGATTAAAAGCCTCTTTTGGTAATGATAATATTAGTTGCAGTTTTCTTTTAGTGTTGCATTCAAATAGTTGTGCATTTATATTATGTCATCGTTAGCAACTCATGTTAAAGAAAATGAGGCACCCACGACCGGTAAAATCCTGGGTCCGCCACTGCCCCCAGTGAATAGAAAGAAATTCATATATAAACATCAAAAATAAACTTATATACATGCAGAGAGAGAGAGAGATGTTGGTTTTTACTTTTTTTAGAAGGAAAATAAAGATAAGGTAACTCGTTTTTTGCCAATCCCAATATTGAACATAAGCTAAGGTGAAGCTGAAAAGTAACCAAAATTATTAACATAATACTGACCTCACAAAACCTTTCTCCATTCTCATTGAGTTCTTCGTACTATCAACTACTGCAAGAAATTATTTTTGGCAAATACTGAATAATTCACCAATGTTTATGTCACTAAAGATTCATCCTTTTGAATTAAATAAAAATGAAGTCGGTAACCCCAAAAAATAGTTTCTTAAGCTGAGTGCTAAGTTAATAAGAGCCAAGTAAAATGGAATGAAAGGAGTATTTAATTAATGGGTTGACATATATGAACCAATTTGGACAAATTTTGAAGCAAGAAATGTGTTGCTGAAATTTTTGTGTAAGTACTGAAGTTCCGTAAAGATTTGCACATAATTTGTGCCCGTTATGACAAAATCAAGACTTGTGGCAAGACACCAATCCATTAGAACTTTTGACAATCCATTAGAATCTTGTGGACCAATTTGTAATAAAGTTATGACACAATTTGTACTAAAGTCTTGATGATCCACCCAAACTTGCATAAGGCTAGGCAAGTCTTTGCCTATCCATCCGAACCTCTAGGAATCCACCAAAACTTATGAGCCATTTGTTTCAGAGTTAAGACATAATTTGTATTTTGTACTAAAGTCCTGACAATCCGGTAGGACTTGTGACAAGACAAATATTTGCTCATCCATCAGGACTTCTAACGATTCGTCAGGACTTCTAACAATATGAGTCGAAACTTAAAATAGTGGCACAAAGATATCCTATTTCTACAAATCAATATGCGATGTCTGAGGATGAAGATTGAAAGTGTTGGGCCCGTGCTCTGCACGGGCGACACTTATCTAATGAAGAAAGATACGAGAGTTACCTTTTGTTATAGATCTTCTTAACAGTGTTCAGGAAAGCGGGCGCTTCACCGTTACGCTTCGCTTAAAGCGGTGAAGCGAAGCTTTGTCGCTTCAGGTAAGTGGAGCGGAGGCTACCCAATAAAGCGGGCGCTTCTGAGAATGAAGCGGTGAAGCGGCTGAAGCGGTGAAGCGGCTGAAGCGTACGCTTTATGTTGTGGGCTGTTTTTTGAAAGGACAACTTTAATAAAATAATAAGTCCAGGTCAAAATTTTAATAAAATAATACTAAAAGGTCAAAATCTTAATAAAATAAAAAGTCTGGGTCAATTTTAATAAAATAAGTAGTCCGGTTATTTGAAATCCTCGGCGCGACTTTGAGAAATTTTATTACGCACAATCGGTTAGGGTTTTGCCGACTCTTCTTCTCCACTTTCGGTAATTTCTTTCCTCCTTCTTCTTCTTCTTCTTCTTCTTCTTTCATGCTCTCTTCTTTGCTCGTTTTTTTCTCCACATTTGCTCTGTTTTTTTCTCCACATTTGCTCTGTTTTTTTCTCGAATTCTAGGGTTCTGCTCGGCTTTTCTTCTTTCTTTCTTTCTTTCTTTCTTTCTTCTTCAGTTTCTTCTTCTTCTTTCAAGCTCTCTTTTTTGCTCTGTTTTTTTCTTCACAATCGTTCTGTTTTTTCTTTCTCGAATTCTAGGTTACGCTCGCTTTTCTTCTTCTTTGTTATTCTGCTTTCGTTTCTTGCTGATTTTTTTTTGCTACGGTTTCTTTGCTATATATGCTCTGTTTTCGATTCTGCCTTTTCTTTCTTTTCCGATTCGCTTTTTTCTTTCTTTTCCAGTACTTTTTTTTTGCTTTGTTTCTTTGTGTTCTCTCTGCTGATTTTGTATCAAAAAAATATTTGCTCGATTATTTTTCTTAAATCTTAACGCCCAGTTTTGGTTGATCGTTTCACAAAATTATCGGATTATGAGAATTGAAAGCATGATAATATTACTTTTTTTCTTGTGAAAATGAATATTAAAATTAACTTTGAACCATCTTGTCAATCACATTGTAGCAAGCGACTACATTCATCGAATTTGATATGATAATGGTTAATTTTCAAGAGAAAAAGATATAAATTGCTGTCTTATATGAAAATTGCAATTTAAGAAGAGGAGAGCTTTTGCCTGGTTGTTTATAGAAGATATAGAGAAAAAGAATTTTTCATTTGGCAGTTGGCACCTATCCCTTAATTAGTGGACAAGTGAATGCCAAATTTTATAAGGGCGAGGATATAATTGATTCCAACTATTAACGGAGGGTAATCCCTGTATTATAATTCCTACATTACAATACCTATATTATTAATCTCTACGCTACAATCCCTACATTATTACTCACTGTATAACACATCTCTCAACCAAACAACCTCTTAAATGTTTAACCAAATACATGTGACTTTGGAGAGATTAAAGGTAGAGTCCGGAGCCTAAAGGGCACAAATTTACCACAAAAAAACCAAAGGGGTTGCCCTTCCACGATAAACCAACAACCCGGAAGGAAATCACTTGTTGTTGTAGGAGAGGGTTTAAGCCAAGGCACTCCATTACGAAAGTTTCAATGCTCAACCAACTGAGCCACCCTTGCGGGTCCAAACACATCCATATTTTTGGCAGTATATGTTTGATTTTATCTCAGGATGTTTAAAAATCCCTCCCTCAAGTCAAACCTGAAAAAGTGAGCAATCAACAATACTCAACGGAAGTTTATGAAGAATACTCTCTACATTCGGCTGAAAAACTATTAGCTCGTGCTATTTTTTCTAGGTTATTTTTTTATCAAGTTTCTTTGGGATATTATTTAAGTACCTTTTGGAAGAAATCCAATTGTAGAAGAGTAGGGTACCTTTATTACATTCTTAGACATTACTAATGAATTTGAGAGTGACAATATTGGATACTGAATGAATTTTTTTTTAAAAAAATTCCAGCCCATGCCTAGAGCAAAATGAAAAACAAATCAATCAGACAAAATATATAAACACCAGAACATGTTAGCACGCTATAGCCAGCAACATGAAAACTGAATGAGCTAATTTGTCGTTCTTTATAGATTTGTTCAGCCATTCCATTTGGTCAGTGCCACAAAACCTTTGTCTTCGTATTCATCTTCAATGTCCTTCTATGACTTTATAATTACGTACAATTTTACCAGTTTCAAAGAAAAAAAATTACTACTATTTATTTTATAATTTTATATGCTTGTAAAATGTACGTTCGGGGCATCAAATTCAAGTCGTGTTACTGAGAAATTTTTTTGTTAGTGTTCACTGAAAATGAAAGTTGTACCATGCTAATACCTATTACAGATGAAACCTTCAATCCATTCCTGGAACCTTTGTTGGAAAACTGGAGAATAAACAAATTCAAATTTAAGACCTGAATTGATGTCCGTGTGTATGCAAGTATTAATACTTGATACTTCACCTATTATTTTCTCAACACTCTTGGTGAGTTCCAAAAATTTATTTTGCACTTAAAATGACTACCACCATATACAGTCAAACCTCTCTATAATTGCAGTGTTTGTCCGAAAATTTTCTAACTGCTATAGTGAGGTGTTGTTATGAATGTATTTGTCATTTGATGTTTAGATCTCATTTAGTTGTTATAAACAAAAGTACGCAAACAATTATTTTTAGTACTTTCTATGTTATAAACGAAAATAATATATAATTGTTAATGTTAAAATCTCAATTTATTTTCATTTCTCATTAATTAAAAATTGAAATGACTAATAAATTACCAATAAATCCATAACTAGTTGTACCACACCGATAAAATTAAAATCAAAGGAACATATGCATTTAAAATTAATTGAGAATTTAAATATTTCAAGTTTGATGTAAGAATTATAAATTCTAGTCTCTTAGTGATTGTTCGCAATAATTTTTTCTAGCAGAAAATAAATAACTGCAATCATAAAACAAATATGAGAAAAAATCATTTTATTGATTATTTTGTGAGTACAACTCTTGATGTATCCCTTGATTCTAATCTCCATGTTGCTCGCCTTGATTCGAGGACCAATGTAGCATCTTTCTCGAATGAAGGATGAACTTCTGTTGATGTGTTGAATCTTGGAAGAACCTTGAGCAACACTTTGGATTGTTCTTGAGGGAAGACGTCTATCGAACTCTCCTTCTTGTTGAACACCTTTGGAGAAGACTTATGTAGATGTCGTTGCTTTCCTTTTGCCTCTATCAAGATGGTGTGCCATTTTCAAGATGTCAAGATGTCTTTAACATGGGATGTGTGGCCCCTTTTTATAGGTGTTGTCACCCCCCGAATCATGGCCTGGACGTAACACGGCACTCGGTGCCTGACTGCATGCGACCGAGCGAACCACATGACTTGCTGAATCATCATGATACATAACATAAGCGGAATATAACGTGAATGCATGATGAGCCTTTATAAAAAAAAACATAATAAGTCATAATACTTAATAAAAATACTTGTTTAAACATGAGTGCGGAAATAACATGAATGAGCCAAAATGGCTATACGACTCCGAATGTCTGACATGACATAACTGACTTGTCTAGTCTATGAAACCTCTATCATGAGTCCGATTTCGGAAATCATACTTTGCGGGGACAAGGCCCCCAAGATACCTTAGATGCATGACTAATCATAAAACAAAAGTTGACTAAACCCAAATGAAGATGGGGCTCACCAATAAGCCGATACGAATGTTGTCCTACCGAGAAGATGTGTCGTCCGTATATCGATTACCGCATCGTGAAATGCGAGCCCCCGGGCAATAAAAGGGGACGTCTAAAGACATTGAATGTATTGGTATGTAAAGCAACCGAATGAAATAACATGGGACATGGAAGAACATGATAAGAATCGAAAGCGAAAACACATGAACATGACATGAGTACATATGTATATATAAACATAAGTTGAAAGTAACGGTTTCATAAACCGAACGTGATATCACCACGGGTACGTGAGTACCTGGAGCATGAAATAATCTATAATACCGACATGAACCACCACGGGGAGAAACGTGGAGTCCGATCCCTGCCCGATCGGCTAAGCCATCTCGTATCTTGCGGGGCACGAGACATGAACATGACACGAATGGATCCAAAATCCCTCAATGGGGAAAAATATGAAGGAATCGTCCTTATCCGGGCGAGCGATCCTTATCCTACGTTGGCATATGTAGTTTCAGGCTATCTGAGACTTCTCGGTATTAATACAACTCCTGAACATGAAAAGAATTGAAAACGTGATTTCATGAAATAACTTGTAAACATGATTTCATGAAATAACTTGAAGTGCAGTTTCATAAGATAACTTGTCATATTCTTGTAAACATGTTCTTGATTCACGAGTAATAATAATAGTTCGTGATCATATATATAATTGACTTGAAAACATGCTTGTACTTGATAGATAAAATCAATAACTTTCATATAAACATAATGAGAACATATGAGGAAGAATTCATGATTCATGGATTAGTTTGACGGGTTCCTAATAACCGTAATGGAAGATTAGGAATACAATAACGAATATAGACACAAGATTCATGTACATAAATACATAAATACGGGCTACCAATATGTTGGGTTTAATGCCCTAAGATTTGAACATTCATGGATTTTAAGAAACGGATCATGGGGAAGAACGTAGAGATTCCCACATGTGAATGGAAGTTCTACATACCTTGACTTCCTGCTTTTTGAGCGTATCACAATGTCCTTGAATCCCTTCAACTTTAATCTATAGCAATATAGGTCATAGGGATTCTATATTAGCAACAATATCCATGTTTTGATCACCTAGGCATTTTATCAAACACTTGGTGGGCATGAAGCTCCACAACCTTCATTAATGGTGTTTTCTTCACCGAATCTCCATTATATTACTTCTAGTTGATTCTACAATATCAATTATATGTAATTAACATAATTCTTCATCACCCACATGAATACAACAATCCCAAGTCAACAATCCAAAAACTCTAGCATAGTTCATATAATTCTCTTTATCAAACCCATTTATTATTCTCCCAAGAATTCATCAATTCACAACTATAAATGATTAGGGAGTAGAAACATTACCTTTTATGAGCAGCCACCACGAAAACAACATCCCCCAAATTCGATTTTTAGCTTAGAACGACGGCAACAACTTGTACTACACTTTATCCTTCACGAGCCTCGGGATTCGGGGCCTTCAACTTGATTGATTCTCTACTTTCTCTCTCTAACTCTCCTCTCTATCCCTCTCTTTCTCTAAAATCTGAAAATATGAGAAAATGGGGCTGCTAGGGTTGAGCATTTCCCTTAAATACCAAGGGGAAATGGGTTTGACCCGACTTGAAATGGGGTTGGGACCTTTCTGTCTTAAAACATTCATATCTCCCTATACCGATATCACCTATAGGCCCACGACCTATGGTTGGAAAGGTATTTCAATTATCTACAACTTTTATTCTTTGAGTTTTCCCAAATTCCCAATAAATGATAGGGGTATGGCCTCTCGAAGTCAGGTTACTAGAAAACATACTTAACGGACCAAAAACGCCCCCAAATGACGCTCCGTAACACGAAGGACGTCCCGTAACTTGGGACCGTACCTTAGTGAAAATTTTCAGTGAGTTCTGGAAATTTTTGGGACATTACGGATCCATGTTACGATCTCGTAACACGTGTTACGGCTCGTAACGTCCACCGTAACACAGGCAGGATTTCCAGCGAATAGGCTTCAGTAAAATGGGAATAACTTTTTGTACACAGATTCGTTCAAGACCCATATATACCGTTGAAAAGATATTTCAAAGGTCTACAACTTTTATCAAGGAAGTTTTCTCAAATTCCCAACGGATTTTCACTAAATTTGGTGAAGGCAGACGTATCGAAAACTTAGCTGATTCTATAGGATTTCAAGTGCCTTACTAGTAGCCATATTGAGACGATCATATCTCCTTGCTCCGATCTCTGATTGGCTTGGTCCGTATATCGTTAGAAAGGTGTTTCTACATACTACAACTTTCATTAAGGGTACTTTCCCAAATTCCAAACTGATCAAGGAGTTATCGCTGCCCGAAGTAGGCCTATCAACCATTTTCGCAAAACGTTTAAACCTTCAGTGTTTCCACTAGAACTCTAATGATATGAGCCTAAACTCAGTTCCAAGATGCGGGGTGTTACAATATCTCCCCCTTGGGATCATTCGTCCTCGAATGATGGGTCATGGTTAAGAATATGGCTAGACATGGCTTGACTACATGAACGTGAAGGAAACATGACATGAAACATGGAGACTGAACTAACATGACATGGTTACATGGAAACGTGAATACTGAGACATAACATGACACGGGGCATGGAAACTGACATGACATAGTTTCATGAAAACATCAGTGCCCAAGCATGAGACATGAATAGCGAATACATGAACTTGAACGTGAAACGTGAGGCATGAATACATAAGGGACATTATAACTCTTCTCCAAAATGTCATTAAGCCATCATTAATTCGATACTCGTAATTCTTGCCCGACACACAACATATACCTTGCTTTCCTTAACAACTTTCGTCTCCTACCTCAAATATCTTTGAAATCTCATTTAGAATCATTAAATATTATTTCCTACTCGTCAACATGTCGTATACGTCATACCCTTCGTGGGTCTATTCGCGGTACGCTAACGGGGAAATTTCTAAGGTGTAACATTCTCCCCCTCTGTTGGAACATTCGTCCTCAAATGTTAACATTCGGGATTCTACAAAAATTTTGCCAGAGTTTCCCCTGTAATATGGCACTACCAACCTGCCACAACAGCCCATAATATCATTGCCTCACAGGGCTACATCACAATAGCACTATAAATTGGCCACACACGACCAAAAACATGAAAAGAAAGCTTACATACCTCAAAATCTTGGTGTTTCATCATAAATCTCTTCTCGGGCTGAAACAAGTGCGGGTACATGGATTTCATATCCTCTTCGGCTTCCCATGTAGCTTCCTCAACTTTCTGACTCCTTCACAGGACTTTCACTGAGGCTACTTCCTTAGTTCTCAACTTGTGAACTTGACGGTCGAGAATGGCTACGGGGATCTCCTCATAGGTCAAACCATCCTTAACTATTATAGTATCAGCAGGAACAACCAACGACGGGTCTCCTACACACTTTCTCAACATGGACACATGAGACACGAGATGTACAACAACCAAATCTCGTGGCAACTCAAGTTCATAAGCTACTAGAACGATCCTTCGCAGAATTCTATAAGGTCCAATATATCTTGGGCTGAGTTTGCCTTTCTTGCCAAATCTCATGACACCCTTCATGGGTAAGACTTTAAGGAACACCCAATCATCTACTGAAAATTTTAAGTCCCTTCGCCTCACATCTGTGTAAGACTTCTGGTGACTCTGAGCCGTTTTCAAACGCTCCTGTATTAACTTAACTTTCTCCATAGCCTGGTAAACCAAATCTGATCTTAACAACTCTGCTTCACTAACTTTGAACCAACCAATTGGTGATCTACACCTTTGCTCAAAAGGGTTTCAAACAGTGTCCTCCCAATACTAAGTCATCTTTTTTTTTTTTTTATAAGTAACTCAATAAGATGCGGTGGTCATCCCAATTACCATTGAAATCAAGGACACATAGTTCGAACCGAATGAATACATGACTACTAAATTGCCGAGGTACTAAACCGAATGTCTATTGAACGACCGAAGACTTAGCCGATGAATACCGAGCGAACCGAATACCGGATTAGATGAATACCGAATACCGGATTAATCGAATCCGGATCGACATGAATATGTGTGTCCGGATCGATATCTGAGTACTAAGCTGACATAAATATCTGAGTATTGAACTAACATGAATATTATAACATGAGATCTGAATAGCGTATCTATCTGACCATTTGTCTGAGGATGAAAAATTGTGCTAAGGTTCACCTTGGTACCCAATCCTTTCTGAAAGGATTTTCAGAAGTTCGTTGTGAACTGAGCACCATAATCTGAAATAATGGACACTAGGGTCCCATACAATATGGTAATTTCATTAACATATGACTTGGCATAATCTCCTGTTCAATTTGTGGTCTTAACTGGCGAGAAGTGCGCTAACTTCGTAAGTCTATCCACAATCACCCAAAATAAATCATGCCTCCTAGCTGAACGAGGTAGACCTAGAATGGTGAGATTCTGACATAATTAGCTCTCTAAACCATCTATATCTGGAACGCATAATCTGCCTCGGTATCTCATGGTACCATTATCTCCCCCTTGTTCAAAAGCTAAGGCTTTATATTCGTGAATCCCCTCTTTCATCTGCAACAATTAGGAATCACCAAACTACTTCTCTCTAACTTCAATGACTAAGCAGGAATGCCATGTCCTCGGCAATAACTCCACCTACTTCGGAGCCTGAAAGTCGAATTCCTAGCTTGGATAAGCGGTGAACTTCTTTCAACATAGTTCTCTTGTCTTGTCTAAATCATGAGCCATACTTCCCATACTTGATTTTAGATACTTCCTAAAATACTCATAGTACGGTTGTGCGCTAAGTCTTTCACTAGCACCTTAAAGATTAGAGTCTTGTGCAATGGCACTACTCTTGTGACACATAACTGGGCATGATCTTATAACTTTTCTGTGATCGCCTAATCGATGGTAATTGAACTTGACATGATCCGTTCGACGATCATTCGACTCACTTTTGGTTTTCTATAAGATGAGGCATATTCCCTTATGGAGACTATCTTATTATGCCAATCTAACTGAACTGAGGTTCTTCACATCTCATACTAACCCTTCGGGTCTTCAATTATCTCATTGGACTTATTGGCGATTTATGCATCTCCCCCTTAGACCAAGGCTAACATATTATACTAACAAATTCTTCTCTTTTGATGGGATCCAATTAACATTCCTTATCTTTTGTAATTCATTTGTACTCTACAACATTGATGAATCTTTTTTTTTTTTGACTCCCATCTGAGCAATTTCTCATGGGGAAAAACTAAATTTACTTACATGAACGGTTGCTACTGTATTCATAACTGGCATACTCCATCTTAATGACTTTACTCTGCTCACATTGTAAATTTTAGGTCAACCCCTTTTGACAACTCTTAAAGGTTATTCTTCTGTAGTTTTCTCTCTTACGGCTTAGCTGATTTCTTCTTCCACTAATCACTCTACTCTGAACTTAACTTAAGCCCTTGGTTTCTAACACACATTCGGATGTATCCAACCGTCACCCACTTAAGGTGTTCATCCGAATAGGAAATCAAATCATATTTCTCAAAGTCGACCGTACTCGTAACTTAGTCAAATCTTATCATTATTGTTGACATGGCTTTTCCTGCATATTACGAACTTATATCTTATTCTCTTTTCTATTTCTAGGAATTTTTTTTTTGCGAGTTTCCTCGTATTTCTTACTATCCCAAAACCGCACGTTGGTGAAATACCAACAATACCTCACAAGGCCAACATATATACATATATATCATATCATATCATATCATAGCCACACAGGGCTCCCAATTTCAACAACAGTATATAAAAAAAATGATGAACTTACCTCATATGTCCAAATCAAACTGTACCTGTTACACTTTCTTGTTTATTTTCCCCTTTCAATCTTTAACTGCAGATGGAGTGGGTCCTGATGACCTCCGGTATAAAATTGTCTACCACCACTTCCTTGAGATCCTTCATGATTTACGTTTCCTGCAGACTTAGCTCCTTTTTCTAATTTGTCTAATATCCTCTCCTTGTGGTATTCCATTCTCCTTTCTCAAGAACATCATTATCATTCAACATACCATTCATTCCACTACACCCCTTCTCGGGCAACTTACATTGTATTCCACTTTCAATAGCACTTGAAGTCTCATTCGTTACCGATGAAGTCCGCACAATTGTACCCCTATGGGTAAACATCCTTACTTGGACCTTGAATTACCTGTTCATCTCCTGCGCATTCAAAATGTACGTAATTCGATTGGAAGAGAAGGTTACTTATTACTCTAAGACATGGCACGATCTAGAGTAGAAAGAAATGAGACAATCCTGAATGTCTTGGTGGTCAACTGTTTATATGTGTGGGGCCCTCACACATATAAAAGAGACCCCACTGGACACGGTTTCATAGACTCCCTAAAGATCCTTGAACCTAGGCTCTGATACCAAGCTTTGTCACGCCCCGAACCATGGCTGGACGTAACACGACACTCGGTGCCTGACTGCATGCGACCGAGCGAACCACATGCTTCCGCCGAATCATCATGAGGCATACATGAGCGGAAATATAATGTGAATGCATGATGAGCCTTTATAAAAACATAATAAGTCATAATACTTAATAAAAATACTTGTTTAAACATGAGTGCGGAAATAACATGAATGAGCCAAAAATGGCTATACGACTCCGAATATCTGACATGATATAACTGACTTGTCTAGTCTATGAAACCTCTATCATGAGTCTGACTGGAAAACATACTTACTGGGACAAGGCCCCCAGCATACCTTTAGATGCATAATTAATCATAAAACAAAAGTTGACTAAACCCCGAATGAAATGGGGCTCACCAATAAGCTGATGTGAATGCTGTTCTACTGAGCAGATGTGTCGTCCTGTATATCAGTACCTGCATCGTGAAATGCAGGCTCCCGGGCAATAAAAAGGGGACGTTAAATGTACTGGTATGTAAAGCAACCGAAAGAAACAACATGGGACATAAGATAACATGATAAGAATTGAAACTGAAAACCCGGACATGAACATGAGCATGAGCATGAGTACATAAACATGAAGTTGAAACTGAACATAAACATGAGTACTGTAAGCATGAAATAATCTGTAATAGTCTGTAATACCGACATGAACCACCACGGGGAGAAACGTGGAGTCTGATCTCTGCCCGATCAGCTAAGCCATCTCGTACCTTGCCGGGGCACGAGACATGAACATGACATGAATGGATCCAAAATCCCTCAATGGGGAAAAATATGAAGGAATCGTCCTAACTGGGCGGAGCGATCCTTATCCTACGTTGGCATACGTAGTTTCAGGCTATCTGAGCCTTCTCGGTATTAATACAACTCCCGAATATGAAAATAACTAAAAACATGATTTCATGAAATAACTTGTAAACACGGTTTCATGAAATAACTTGAAGTGTAGTTTCATAAGATAACTTGTCATATTCTTGCAAACATGTTCTTGATTCATGAGTAATAAGAATAGTTCATAATCATATATGTGTAATTGACTTGAAAACATGGTTGTAACTTGCAAAATAAAATCATAAGCTTCATATGAACATAATGAGAACACATGAGGAAGAATTCATGATTCATGGATTAAGCTAGGATTCCTAATATCCGTAATGGAAGAGTAGGAATACAATAACGAACTTAGATACAAAATTCATGTACATACATACATAATTATGGGCTACCAATATGTTGGGTTTAATGCCCTAGGATTTGAGCTTCATGGATTTTACGAAATGGATCATGGGGAAGAATGTAGAGATTCCCACATGTGTATGGAAGTTCTACGTACCTTAACTTCCTGCTTTTGAGCGTATCACAGTGTCCTCCAATCCCTTCAACTTTAATCTATAGCAATACAGGTCATAGGGATTCTATATTAGCAACAATATCCATGCTTTGTTCATCTAAGCATTTTATCAAACACTTGGTGGGCATGAAGCTCCACAACCTTCATTAATGGTGTTTTCTTCACCCAATCCCCATTCTATTACTTTTAGATGATTCTACCATCTCAATTAGATGTAATTAACATTATTATTCATCACCCATATGAATACAACAATCCCAAGTTAACAATCCAACAACTCTAGCATAGTTCATATAATTCTCTTCATCAAACCCAATTATTATTCTCCCAAGAATTCATCAATTCACAACTATAAATGATTAGGGAGTAGAAACATTACCTTTTATGAGTATTCACCACGAAATCAACCTCCCCAAGTTCGATTTTTAGCTTAGAATGACGGCAACAACTTGTACTACACTTTATCCTTCACGAGCCTCGGGATTCGGGGCCTTCAACTTGGTTGATTCTCTACTTTCTCTCTCTAACTCTCCTCTCTATCCCTCTCTCTCTCTCTAAAATCTGAAAATATGAGAAAATGGGGCTGCTAGGGTTGAGCATTTCCCTTAAATACCAAGGGGAAATGGGTTTGACCCGACTTGAAATCGGGTTGGGACCTTACGTTCATATCTTCCTATCCCGATGTCACCTGTAGGTCCACGATGTATGGTTGGAAAGGTATTTCAATTATCTACAACTTTCGTTCTTTGAGTTTTCCCAAATTCCCAATAAATGATAGGGTTATGGCCTCTCGAAGTCAGGTGACCCGAAAACGTACTTAACGGACCAAAAACGCCCCCAGATGACGCTCCGTAACATGAAGGACGTCCCGTAACTTGGGACCGTACCTTAGTGAAAATTTCCAGTGAGTTCTGGAAATTTTTGAGACGTTACAGCTCCATGTTACGGTCCCGTAACACGTGTTACGGCCCGTAACGTCCACCGTAACACAGGCAGGATTTCCAGCGAACATGCTTCAGTAAAATGGGCATAACTTTTTGTACACAGCTCCGTTCAAGACCCATAATATACCTTTAGAAAGCTATTTCAAAGGTCTACAACTTTCATCAAGGACATTTTCTCAAATTCCCAACGGAGTTTCACAAAATTTGACTGGAAGGCAGACGTATCGAACACTTAGCCGATTCTATAGGATTTCAAGTGCCTTACTAGTAGCCATATTGAGACGATCATATCTCATTGCTCCGATCTCTAATTGGCTTGGTCCTTATATCGTTAGAAAGGTGTTTCTACATGCTACAACTTTCATTAAGGGTACTTTCCCAAATTCCAAACTGATCAAGGAGTTATCGCTGCCCGAAATAGGCCTATCAACCATTTTCGCAAAACGTTCAAACCTTCAGTGTTTCCACTAGAACTCTAATGATATGAGCCTAAACTTAGTTCCAAGATGCGGGGTGTTACAGGTGTGAGCTAGAGCTTGGGGGTATTTTGGTCTCCAAGAAATTCTAGCGGTCTTGGGCTAGAAAGATGTGGGTTGGGCTCCTGTTTTAAAGGCCCAACTTAATGAACTAACCCAGATGTAATTTGGATTACATTCAAGTCATGTAATTTTGACTTAAATAATTAATCTTTATTAACCAAAATATGACTTGGTCAACATGAGCTTAGAACTTAATCCAAATTTTGTATGGATTAATTCAATTAAAATTTCGATGTCTACAGTGATAATATAACGCTTGAATTGACAAAGAATTTTGTCCAAACTTTCAGCAAAAGGGAATTTAATAGCTTTCTGTTGAAGACTATCTAAGCTTAGCAATTGACTCTTCTACTATGTGCATGACATTAATGATGATTAACATAAATATTGTAACATTTTATTTTTATACATAATATATTTCTTACAAAATATAATTACAGAATATCTAAGTATGGTTGTTATAGAGAGGTAATTTTACGAAGAGTGTACCGCTATAATAAAATGTCACTGATGTTATAGGTAGAATGTTGTTATAGAGAAGTAAAATATAACATGAAAAATCGGTTCCGGAGAAATTAGGCCGTTATAGTGAAATGTTGTTATATCGAATGACAATTATAGGGAGGCTTGACTGTAACTTCATGCGCACACACATGCAGAGAAATTTAACCGATTTATAATTTGTTAATAACTTCTGTAGACAAATTTAAAAAATCTAAATATCTAAACTCTCGAAAGTGCATCTTTCTTTGGGTAAGAAAGGTGTTTGATGATATGTTCGACTCAATTTATTCGAAGTAAAGAAGTCCACAAACTTTGTTTTAATCTTGGTGTTAGGAGATTTGTGTATTTCTTTCCCGCTTGCTGGCGGGATGCTCAAAGTTAACATTTTGATATTGGGTGCAACATTTAATACATAATATTCGGTCAACACATTTTTCGAATAGGAAGGCGGGATTTCTTGAATTAATGTTTATTTTCTCGCGTGAACAAGCCTAGTTTGACACATTGGATTATGCAGCTAGCCAATAATGCCATGATGATGATGATGATATTGATTTCTTTGGAGAGGAGGAGGGAGAAAAGAAGGCAGCAGAAACAAGGGAGGCTGGTAAGGTATCTACCAAGAAGAAAAAGTGAGCTTTGATATTTCTTTCTCAGTTGCTTTTGTGTTCAATGCATAATTATGCGTTGAAAGAAAATGCAAAACATCATAGAAGTTGAATGTGGAAAATATGTTCCTCAAGTAAATCATCAATAAGCTTCATTTTATTGTTTTTACTTTTTGTAGGTGAAAAGTCATCCATTCACTTGGACGTTAAGCCTTGGGATGACTAAACTCATTTGAAGAAACAGGATGAGATTGTTCGCAATGTTCGATGGAAGGGCTTTTTCGGGGAGCATGTATGTTACACCCTTTAAATTTCCCGTTGACGTATAGTGAATAGACTAACGAAGGGCATGATGTATACGATGTTTTAATAAGTAAGAAATAGCATTTGATGATTCTAACTAAGATTTCAAAGACGTTTGCGGTAGGGGACGAAAGTTGTTAAGGAAAACAAGATATATGTTGTGTACCAGGCAGAATTTATGAGTATCGAATTAATGATGGCTTAATAATGTGTGAAAAAGAATTATAATGTCCCTTAAATTGTTAACGAGGTGTTAAACAAGTATCAAGAAGGTTCCATAAGAATTGGAGATCAAACGAAGTGACGAGAACAAGATCGGAGAAAAGATGGGTTCCACGGCCGATTATACGATCCGTATAATGAACCGCAGAACTGTCACAGTGAAGTCCCTCAAGAAATAGTGATCTATGGAGAAGACAACAATCCGATATATCCCAAAAACTCAATTCCTGTTATCGAAAGTGTAGAAAGGTTAGATGGATTTGTCTTCCATATCAAGGAAACGATGTGTACTACTCAAGCTGAAAGGGTAAAATTGTCACGTGTGCTTATGATGGTGGCTTGGAAAATGTTGAAGAATGGTTTCAAGCCTGGTCGAGGTCTCGGGGTGAACTTGGATGGAATAGTGGAACCAGTTCAATTACCCGGGCAGAAGGATACTTTCGGTCTTGAATATGAACCCACTCTTGAAGAAATTTCACTGGCTAGTCTCAAAAAAAAAAGTGATATTCCCTTGCCAAATCCTATTCCTCTCCTGAATCAGTCAATTTTCAAGGCATCTGTCACCCAAGTATCGAGGAAGGCGCCGAAGACAACCTCGTGGAAGGACTCGAATCTATTCATCGTCGAGAAGAAGCCGAACGCAACGTGATTCTCGGATGATTGCCCTGAGACTCCAACTATCTGGGATGCTGAGCCTGGAGATGTTTTGAACAATTGGACTTATACCCCGCCCCCGGTTCCCCGAGAGTCTTGGTAGACGATTTGTATTAGTATTTGATGAAACAACACGATTCAAAATTGAGGCCTGAATCGTGTTTATGCTTTTGTTGTGTTTTGCCTCCAACTTTTGAAAGCTTAAATGCCAAATCCAAACTATGCTTTTCTATTTCTTATTCCGTCTTTATTTAATTAATTTCTCTTTTATTTTTCAGCAATCAAACTAGTAAATCATTGACATCGTGAATGTGACACGTAATGAAACAAGCGAGCCCATAGTAAATGCCGAACAAGACTCTGAAGAATATGAAGAAGACATGCAACCTGAAGAGTTAACTAAAGATTTTGAACATTTTGAGAATAAGCCAAAACCAAATTTATACTTTACCGCATTTTAATTATCTTTCTATTAATACCGCCGTTTATTATACAACTATAGTCATTGCCTATTATCATTATTATTATCGTTGTTGTCATTATCATTATCATTATCATTATCATTATTATTATTATTATTATTATTATTATTATTATTATTATTATTACCATTATTATTATGATTTGCATTATGATCACTTTTAACATTTTTTTATTTACCGTCTTATGCACACACGCATCACATTTATTTTATGCAATTAAACAATAGCATTTACGTATTGTTAAACTTTAAAAATATTATCGCACGGCTATTACTACATCGTATAATTTTATTTGAGTAGTAATAAATATATTTTATAGTAAGTAATAGTTAGCACACGTTAATATAATTAATTGAAGAAGGTTTTTTTATTTAAATTTAGAAGCCCAAAACAGTATAAGGAGAAAATATTTTTTTTGAGCCCATCCGTCCCAATCAACCCACAATTTCTTTCAGACCAACCCATTATCATACAACCCAATATTTTCACATGACCCGACCCATATCCTTCTTCATAATGCCCAAACCTAACGATTCATCGCCAACATCAGATGCCTCCCCTTGCTCTCTCTCCTCCATTTTCAGCGAAACCCTACCCTTCTTTAGCCATATCAGAGGAGTGCAGGCCTTATTTCGGGAAAAGATTGGCTTTTATATCAGAAAAGCATAGGATTACCAGTTGCTTTCATCTTGATTTTCAACTTTTTTCCATTTTTTTGCAACTCTGCTCCTTCCTCTTTCTGAGAAATCTGACCGTTCAGGTTCAAACGACTCCATTTGACTCGTTTGAAACTCGAAAATAATTCAAATCCCGCCCAAAAATTTAGCCTAAAAACCCTAGTTCATCGATATAAATATGGGCTTTGCTGCTCATTTGAGGGGGGGGGGGGGGGTTTGGCCGCCTCTATTCCCTGAAAATATTAATCCTCTTTAGTTCCAATACCTCTTGGTATTCACTCGAAGTATTAAGTCATTTCATTCTCTTTTGCTTCTGCCATCGCTTCGAATCTGAGCGTATTCAAGCTGGAACTTGTTGGTGTTACGAGCGTAGATCTAAGACCCCCGCATCTTCTTCACTGCACACGAGAAAGGTCGGTGCAATCCCTCTCTTCCTCCTATTTTAGTTTCGATTTGATTTTGATTGGTATCTGTGATTCCTTGTTTGCATGTGTAATTTTTTTTCTCTGTTTTAATTTAGTTATTTAATGTTCCTTATGTGTGTTGCATGCTTCTGTGTGTTTATATGCTTGTTTAGTAGAGCTTCAGTTTAATATGCGGTAGTTTAAAATTATATTTCTTATTTTTTAGATTTCTGCTTAGATAAAAGCAGAAATCCTGTGTTTTAGCTAAAATATGACTAGGCTAAGCTAAATGTTGATAGAGTAGACATTGATTAAGCATGATTTTAATTATGTGATCAAACAGTACCTTACTTTGTTAGTTTAAGTAGTGTTGGCTAGCATGGTGTGATTGTACGTTATTAGGAATCTAGCGTAGCTTAAAATAGCCTGCATATATTCCTTGTTTATCTATTACTTGACTAAACCAGATTATGAATGGATAGTTTGATCAGCCTTAAAACTGCTTAACCCCTTGATATACCCCAATCTGCCTAGTTCTCTATTGCTAGCTACGTTTAAGACACTTTACAATAGTCATTTTGAATCTGAACTCATCTGATGAACTGAGAGGAGAAACAATAAAGGTTTGAAAGGCAGTACTTGAGTTAAATCTCTGCAAATGGCTTGAAATTAAAGGTTAAAAGAGTTATCAGACTCTATGATCATTTAGGATAATAGGTGTCCCCGCATATGCCATTATATATTATATAACTCCCTCTTGAATAAATCTCATGCTTAATACCATGTATATTGGCTTAGATTACTTCCACACCATGTGTGACTTTATGTGTAAGACATGGCCTGGAGATTAAGTTGTTTAAGTGTTGGAATAGAGTCATATTGTCAAATTGTTAATGTAAAGAATGTATGTTTCGTGAGTTTCTGTTATCACCAGAAAATATGCGGCTTATGTGTTTAGGTAGCTTGAGTCCTGTCCCTTTGTTCAAACATGAATGATCATATGCGTAATTTGAAAATGGAGGATTGGTTTGATTCAGTCTGTTTAGCATATGTCTGTTCCAGAACTGTGTGTGCACATTGAATTGAATATGAATACTGTTTTACTCTTTTAGTTGAAACCATAAGTTTGTGCTTGTTGAATGTGTACATGGTGTCTTTTGATTTTAAAAGGGGTAAGGAATTAATTCGTTTATCATTAAGTAAAATGAGCTTTTCTGGCTCTGATGGATCTGCTGATATTGAGTCTGCCTAAGTTCTTACAAAATCTTAATTGGTGGTTGAATAGCTGGACTTATCTTTATCCTTTCCTTTAGATCTACCTTGAGAATGAAGGTTCAAAAAAGGGTTGAGAAAGTTTTTTTTTTACTGTAATCTTTCCTCCCCTGTTTAACCTACTCCTGTTGTTTGCTACGTCATAGAGTGCTGTACATTTGGCTCAAATCTAAAAAATGCTCACTCCAACTTGAGTGAATGAACCCTAGTGTGTTGAGAGCTTAATTAGGTATTAATATAAATATGTGTTCCTCTTTATAGAGTTCCTAAGTTCAAGTCTTAAGAGGTAGCTAAAACTTACAAGTTTTCTCTTCTCTTTAGAATTTAGCAGTCACTTGGCTGGAACTGTATTTGAACATTTCCCTGTAGTTGAATGTTGTGTTGAGGAGATGTGGTTCTTCCAGATTGTATGTTTAAGCTGTTTATGTTTAAAGAATATTATCTGGTAGCAAAGAAGACTAGCTTTTAAGAAAGTATGCTGAGTTTCTAATTTTTTTTTTTTTAAACTAATCGCTTTGGTTCTGCCTAGATTGAGGATGATTTAATTCCTTCTCTATTTTAGTTGTTATTTGACTCTTGATACTCATGCCTCACCCCTCCTTTTCTTTGTGTAACTTGGAAATTTCTCAAATCCCAAATGTCCGGAGTCGGAATTTTAAGGCATTTTTGGTCATTTCAATATAAAGCTCGTCTCCTATTGCTGCAATGTCTTAGGTAAGTTTAGATTCAGATTTTAAGAAAGGATTAATTGAACATTTTCCTTGGGATATATTCCCAACTTAAAAAAAAAAAAAACGGTTTTCAAAAGGTCCATCCATAAACCAGATTTTTTTTTTAATATTTTAATAAAGAGTTAGCTAACTAGTATTGAATATTATTACCCAATTTTAAACCTTTTCTACCAACCCTGAGATCAGATGTCTTTCTGTAAATAATTTTTCTTTTATCTAGTCCATTAAAATGTTCAAAGTTTAGCTTGCTTTGAAAATTAACGCTCTCAAGCTTCTGTGAAGTCTTTAAATTAAAAAATTGAGTTTTTCAAGTGACATGCAATTTTAGCACTTAAGTTTCAACAAAATGCATTATTACTTGTGTTTTAATGAGTTTTCAAAGCCTTATTTAATAAACTTAAGTTTGACCGGTTAATCGTAGTTAACGAATCTTAAAGGATGCTTAAGATGTTTTAATTCATCATTAAAATAATTAGGTGGCGACTTTTTAAATTAAATAATTAGGAATCACCAATATATTGTACTCCGCTTTGACCTGATTAAAATGGAGTATAACAGTTACATTTGAACACTTTATAAGAAAATACTGGGCAATGCGACTGAAAACTTAAAAACTTGGCTACGTAGGTGTAATGAAGTGTTGAGGGTTGTACTTTCGTAATATTGTATATTAATTGGGGCCCAATTAAACCAAAATTGGGCCCATATTGGAGGTTTTTCCTGGAATGGCCCACTTTCTACGTAATCTTAAAAATACTTTGTATCTGTTAGTCCATTAAATTTAATTGTATCTTTTCTCCTGTAAATGTGTATTATCCTTGTTTATACACATTTATACTATGGAGATACATTATTTAAATATTTGATATACAAGTCTATATATATTGTATAAATCTGTATCAGTGTGTATAATTGTGTATATTATTAAAAACAATTGGCATGTAATGGAAATGGGAATCCAAGGATTGGAGACTTTGTTTATGGTGAATATTGACGAATTTTTTGGAGACTGATAAAGGGATTAGAAAAAGGTAGAATTTTTAGTAGGAAAAGAAAATGGAAATGGAAAACTCATATCTGTTAGGATTATGGCGTCTTGTGTTTAGTTAATTTTTAATTAGTGGTGTACGAACAGAGATTAGACCGACTTTATTGTATGGCGCGTAGTTGGTCACCAAGAACTCCTCACGTTCGTAAGACGAAAGTCGCGGAAACGCGAACGTGCGGTGGATGTGTGGGCACACTGGTGAGGGATAGGATTAGGAATGAAGATATCCGGATAAGGGGGAGTGGCATCGGTGGAGGACAAGACGGGAAGCGAGGCCGAGATATTTGGGTACGCAAGAGAGAGAGACAGCATGCCCGCGGAGGAGTGAGAAGTTGGTTTTGACGGATTCCGAGAGGTAGAAGTAGGCCAAAGAAGTATTGGGGAGAGGGATTAGATAGGACATGGCATGTTTTCAGCTTACCGAGGACATGATCTTAGATAGGAGGTTGTGGAGGACCCAGATTAGGATAGAAGGAGGTTGTCTCGCTTTTTCTCTCGTCCTAGTAATTGTAGTTTTGCTCATTCGTGTATTGTCATTTGATCTCTGCATATATTTGTTGGGTCTTGCACTTCGATTATCTTATTTATCTATGTTAGTTACCGCGACTTTCTTTCTAGACGCTTTATCATGACTTTCTCGCTTAATTCTTGTTTTCATATTGTTTTGATATCTTTGTCCTTATCCGACCTTTGTCTTGTTCTCTCGAGCAAAGCGGTCTTTCTAAACAACCTCCCTACTTTTCAAGGTGGGGGTAGTGTCCGGTACACCTACCCTCCCGTGCACCCCATATCGCTGTGATTCTACCTAGTATGTTGTTGTTGTGTCACGACCCAAATGCCGCTAAGTCGTGCGGGCACCTACCATATCCCACCTTGGTAGGAGGACCCTTCTCTTAATCAGTTATACAACAATAATTACTAAGTAAAGCGAAATTAATGAGGAGTCTAACATATATTATAAATACCAAGTGTGAAATTCTCAATTTTAAATACCACCCAAGGAAAATGGTCAGAAATAGTACAAGAGCCACTGATCAACGTGTCTTAAAAATACATGAGTCTCAAAACTAGGAATACTGTCCAAGGATCAAAGTAAGACAAGTAGTAAAGAAGGACTCCCGGGGGTGACAGACTCGTCCAATAAGCTCACCCTAAAGCAAACCCGATAGCCTCGGATCAATGTCGAGGTGCGGAAATGGTACCTGTCTCGTACTGACTCAAAAAGGAATACAAAGAAGATAAATGGTCAAGAAAACACAAGTACCGGTAGTATCATAGGCCGACAACAACTAGCTAACATATACACAAGAAGAAATTGAAAGATATACGTTCGCAATCAAGTACAAGTAGAAATCACAATCCACTATATCAGTCTAAATATAGAAAGACATATACAGAATCCAAGGCATAAAAGAATGATATGAAGAACGAATATGCAACACAGTGCCCGTACACACATGCTATGGCGGTGTAGATCGTCGCCCAAAGTGGCCTATGACCATGTGGCTGGGACTTGCGAAGTCCATGTACCACTCTCACGATCCCGATAAGACCTGCCGTTTACTCTCACGCTCTCGGTAAGAACCTTGGGCCTCGTGTACTCTCACGATCCCGATAAGGACCTCGGGCCTCGTGTACTCTCTTCCTTATCATCACCTCCAATCAAGTCACAACATAATCATATAAGGCTACAAGCCAACATATCAGTCAACAATACCAACCTAGTCCATCCCAACTTCGTACCCGAAGCGTACATGCTTTCTCCGACAGTATCTAACTATACATATGTTTCGCTAATCGAAGTCTAACAAAAAAGGTAAGCCATAACCTACCTCGAAGCCGAACGAGAGCCACGAACAATCAAACTTGAGCTTTACCCTTCCGGAACGCTTCCGAACGATCAAAGTCTAACGATTAAATATTCTATGTTAATAAATTACAATTCCATCCACAAATAGGCTCACAATTCATAAATTCTCATCAAGATGCTTTAAAGAGTCCATGTAATTAGTTATCCATTTAAATAAGTTTAGTTAAACCGGCCTACTTAATATTCAAGGAGACCACTGCAACAGTACTCTTATGTTGAGACACTATCTTGTCAAATTAACCACAAAAAGAATAAGAACATTCCCTGCAGTGTGACCTTACGTATAAGCACTATTGCAATTATAACATACTTTATATACATTGACAAACTTTTGTCCCATTAGAAATTTTGAGTGAACATAGCTCCTGCTATAGCACTACGTACTAAGTAGTAACAATTAAAAATGCATATAGAGGTTTGCTATATATATATATATATATTTTAGGACTAGGACTCAAAATCTTCAATTACCCCAAAATCTTAACTTAAAATTAACATTTCACTCCCCACAATTCAAATACCATGAAGTAGAAAGAAAATTTCGAAAACTGAGTAGTATGAAATAAGTTGTTACAAGAACCAAAAGTATGCCTTTTGACTTCTATTTCCCTTCCTAAATTGTCAGAATCTTCCATTTAAAACCAAGTGAAAAAGTACAAGTGCCAATTTATTAATATAAAGAAAGATTCTTTACCAACAAAACAATGTCAGCAACTTCCACTATTAACTGTTTAACAATTGACCCTTACGTTTCCCTATGTTGAATTAATCATTAACAAAACAAAATATTTAATCATGTGACCAACATTTTCGTACTGTAGGAAACCATTTGATTATTAATGAATAATCCTTTCCATCATCATTACCTAATGATTACACAAATAAATGAATACCAAGAGCAAAACATAACATAAACGTACCGCTTAATTTTTATAACTTGTCGTCCACTGTCAGAAAAGTAGTTCTCTTCTTATGCCGTAAAAAAAAACTATCTTATTTTGTGTTGAGAGTAAAGGTGGCAATCGGTTTTAACCGGAACCGGTTAAGGAACCGGTTAAGGAACCGGCCGGTTCCGGTTAAAAAAAAGCAACCGCTTAACCGGTTCCCGTTAAGTGACGGTTTTAAACTCAGCTGAATCAGAGTCCGGTTTTGGAGTGGCTAAAATCTTTTTGTTTTTTGTTTTTTGTATATATATATATATATATATATTATAGTATTTATTAGTATATTATAGCTATATTTACATATGTTATACAAGTTTATAATTAAAGTTTAAATATTTACCGACTAACCGTACTTAATGAGTAAATACGGAATAGTCTTTTTCGTATACATATATATGTATAACTTATACATACTTATATATATATAACTTAATATAACTTATATATATATATATATATATGTATAACTTAATATATATACTTATATATATATGTATATATACTATATATACTTATATATATATATATATATATATAACTTAATATACTTATATATATGTACTATATACTATATATACATATATATATATATATATATATATATATATAAGTTATATATATATATATATAACTTAATATATATACTTATACTTATATATATGTACTATATACTATATATACTTATCTATATATAACTTAATATATATACTATATATATTATATACTATATATACTTAATATATATACTATATATACTTAATATATATATACTATATATACTTAATATATATATAGAACTTAATATATATACTATATATATATATATTATATATACTATATATACTTATATACTATATATACACTATATACTATATATACTATACTTATATATATATGTATAACTTATATATATATACTATATATACACTATATACTATATATATATATATACTATATATACTATATATATACTTATATACTATACTTATATAAAATGTAACTTAATATATATATTATATATGTATATATTATAAGTATATTCTTAGTATATTTTAGGTATATTCATAACTTAATAAAAGTAAAAATATGAACACAAGTAAATAGAAGAAAGCTCAATGAGCCATATATTTTTATTCATTCTTGGATAACATTTATTTGCAAGTTGTAATTAATTTTTTTTAACTTGCAAATAATACATGAGTTGTATAAAAATAGTAGAATAATAAAATAAAATCACCAATTTTGAACCATTTCGTTAATTTCCCCCACATTATATTCGATTCAGTGGAAATATCTTCAAAGCCTTCCATTTGGTCCGTCCACTAGCTATCAAATCTTCAATTTCTTCCTCTTCGCCTTCACCCGCTTTTTGAGTTTTGGTTGCGTCGCTCCGATCTAATCCAATCACGAATGCACACTAGTACTTGCGAGCTAAAAGCCGGATAATGAATGTCTATGGTCTCCAATTTCATTGTCTTCCTCAAGCTAAATGCGCTCTCGGCTACCACGGTCGATACTTGATCCGTAAGGATATCTCGAGCCATTCTTGAAAGTGGTCGATAACTTGCCTTACTTCTTCCACCATGCTAAGACGTCCAAGTCATCCAGTTCCTTCATATCCACATTTGGTCGCATCAAATAAAAGTTATATTCATCAAAGTTTGCATAGCAGAAGAAGTTGGTTGTGAATGTAAAACTTTAAACCCGACAAGCCTTTTTTGCTACTTTGAGAAGAGTAGGGCGTGGAGCTTAAACAGAAGACGTTCTTCCAAACTAGAATAATGAGTAAAAACTTTTCTAAACTCATCATCAATAGCGAGTTCGGCTTCAAATAAAGATGGTTTAACTCCCTCTTCAATTTCTAAAAATGTATAAATTTGACTAACCAAATTTTTAGTATAAAACGAGCTTTAAACAAGGATTTAAAAGGGAACCCAATATAAATAAAGTTGGGATGGGAAAAAAATACTTCTTAAATTTGATTATCATTTCAAAAATAGCCACTTGATAATCGGGTTTATATTTATACTCTTGTAAAACTCTAGCTATTTCCGTAGGCTAAAATTTCTGCAAGTGGGATAGTAATTGTCTAGAAAAAAGCAAGAGTTGCATTATAAAAATTTTCTAAGAGTTAATACATTCTTTAACATCTTCCCAATGCCTAAAAGATTTAACCAATCCTCACTATCGGTATTATATTTGTTGTGAACTTATTGTATTAATCCTATACTTTCGTATTGTTGTTGTAGATAATGTAAGTGTAGTTCTACTCTGGGCCTCAATTTCTACTTGTATTTTCCTAGTGTCATGGTTATTTTTCTCACAAGCATTCTTAAAATCTCTAATTCTTCCCCTATTAGCATTACAAAAAAGAAACGCAACCGCATCTCTAACTTTTTGAACAGAATCATCAAAATGCGCAAGACCATCTTTAACAATTAAATTTAAAATGTGACAACTACATCTTACATGAAAAATATTTCTTAGCGGAGGGTTTAGTTCTCTTTTTATAAGACCTATCGCCTTTGTATTATTAGAAGCATTATCTAAAGCAATACAAAGTGTTTTTCTATAAATGTTAAAAAATCTTATAATAGTAGACATTGAATCGGCTAATAATTTTCCATCGTGACGACCTTTTTCCTTCGTCATATAAAAGCTATAATTCTTTTTTGCATAGCCCACTTGTCATCAACCCAATGACATGTAATAGCAAAAAATCTAAATGGTTAATACTAAGACCCAAATTAGCTCGTAAGACAAACATTACAATTTAAAGAATTAAATACATGGCACAAATAAAATCTATATTTTTTAAACAAATCTATAACATTGGCTCTACAAGATTGCTTGGAATACCCTCAAATAACGGATTATAACGGCGTTGAATGTAAGTAACAAATCCCAAACTCCGAGAGAAAGGAAAATGGTAAACAATCATAAGCTACCATTTTAGCTATTTCTACACGCTCTTTTTCTTGTCATACTTAAAATTTCTAGGTTCGTGGGTGTATTGTCATTTGACCCCCCCCCCCCCCCCCCCCCCCACATTTGAACCCGTTTGCTTTCCCCAAGCATCCATATGTTTGGTTCTCATACGAGCATTTAGCGTACTCGTTCCACCATCCTTACCAGCTTCCGCGTTTAAAAACTAAATACTTGTCACATATGTTACGTAACCGATTGGTTTTCCCTATTCTTAGTCATAAATTTCCAAATTTTGCCGTTGGCTTACGAGTTCTAGGCGGTTTGTCTTGTGTATGTGATTGTGCAGCAGATACGTATCTCATCTAGAGTTTTCGGGGGTTGTGTTTCATCATCATCATCTAAGTCTTCATTAAAAAGTGTAGGTAAAATGTTGTTGCATTGCCCATGACCTAAAAGTGGATTATTTCCACCAACATCAATACCTAAATTAGGTGTTTCTTCCACAAATGTTTCCTCATTAAGCGCACCCCTAACAATACCACTACTACTACCGACACCACGTCTTAATCTCTTTGACATTATTAAATAGAATTAATTTAAATCACAATCAAATAAATCACAGGAAAATAAGTTATAACAAATTAAATTGCTAGAATTAAATTGCGTAAATTAAATTGCTAGAATTAAATTGCGAAAAATAAAGATAGAGTTGGGAACGAAGGTACCAAATTGGGATTAATTTCCAACAAAGTGAAGCGGCTAGAATTGCAAATCCACCAAAGCTACTTCGGAATGTTGTAAAATCACCAACTCCACCAACAATATTATAATTGCAAAATTAATAATTAAAAGTTGAAACTATAATAAGACTTTGTGGCTAATTATTGCAAAGTAACTATAATTGAGAGATTGAGATTTGAGAGAAAGATGAAGAAGAGTGAATTGGTGTGAATTAAAATGAAAATGAAGAAGGATTTATATAGGGGTGGGAGATGGGTTAAAGTGTTAAAAAAAAAAAATTTGGGGGCCAAAAATTTAAAAATTGACCGTTTGGCAACGACCATTTTTGCAAATGGACCGTTGCCAACGGTCCATTAAGGCCCAACGGCTCTTTCGTTTTTTTTTTCCACCGGTTAAACCGGTTTAAGTTTTGCCTATTCACGGTTTCCAAAATATGGAACCGTGACCGTAAATAATTATACGGTTAATCGAACCGGTTAATCCGTTTAACTGGTCCACATCGTTAAAACCGGTAAAAACGAACCGGTTGCCACGTTTAGTTGAGAGTCAGAAATAGAAAACCCTACCAAATTAATTCATTCTCTACATGGGTTACGTGATAAGGCTATTAAAATATATGTGGGCCTAGTCCAATTTGTTTTCACAGTAACTTCCTTAATTCCCTAACTATTTGTCTACTTTAAAAATTATCCACTCCATCAAGTACTATATTTACCAACTTATACCTTATATGTGTGCAAATAATATTCCTTTGAATAAACTATTCACACACGATAAATAAATAAATAAATGTTCAAATGTTTCCCCGTCAATTAAATAAACGAGTCACCCATTATCGCAAGCTATAAACACTAAAATAAGACCACGGAAAGGGTGTTTTAGGAATACTAGGTCTAAAAGTGCTAAACGACCAAATGGGTCGTTACATCAGATACCAATCAAGCAATCGCTCGTCCTCGAGCGGATAAAAGAAACTTGGTGAGAGGTAATACCTGAACCGCCAAATAACTGAGGGTATCTACTCCGCATATCTGCCTCGGTCTCCCAAGTAGCTTCCTCCACCGGACGATCCTTCCATTGAACTTTCACGGAGGCTATTTCTTTGGTCCGCAACTTTCTAACCTGCCTATCTAATATTGCTATAGGCTCTTCCTCATATGACAGATTCTCATCTAGCAACACCGAATCCCAGTGAATGATATAAGACCCGTCTGAATGGTACTTCTTCAACATAGAAACATGAAAAACTGGATGGACACCTGACAGGCCTGGTGGCAAGGCCAACTCATATGCAACCTCGCCAATACGACGACGGATCTCAAATGGACCGATATAACGGGGACTCAACTTATCCCTCTTTCCAAATCTCATGACACCCTTCATGGGTGAAACCTTCAACAAGACTTGCTCCCCTACCGTAAACGCCATATCTCGGACCTTCCGATCCGCATACATCTTTTGTCTACTTTGGGCTGCCCGAAGCTTTTCCTGAATAAGCTTCACTTTATCCAATGATTCTCTCAATAGATCTGTACCCCTGATACGCTCAAATTACACCTATTAATGGCGTAAAGCGGACGTTGTCAAACATAAGAACCCAAACAAGTTTTCAGTTGAATCACATGAGGAATATGGAGAGAAAAGGTTACTAATCGTATGCAATACTAGTCTTTAAAGACTTTAATTATATTCCTGATAGTTTGAATTGGTTGTTGAATAATGTAATTGAATACTTTGATTTGAAATATAATTAATGCGAGAGAGAGACTAAGGTTGTGTTCCCCAACTTGATTAGATATTATGCTTGTGTTTCAATGTGATATATTTTTAATGGTTGTTCTGTGAATATGCACTTGATATCTTAAGGACTTCTTAATGTTTTCCAACAATTAAGCAGTATTTTCTCTTTATGATTCTTCCAAATATAAAAGAGTTGCAATCAAAGAGCGACCAATAATGCCAATTTAGACTTGTTCTTATTCCTAAGTTAGTCTATTAAACGAGGGTTAACGCCTCGAGTCATTGTTATTCAATCTTACCAATATTAACTCTCTTTTCCAAGAAAAGTTAATATAATGGCTTCGGCTAATGCTTGCAATCATTACCCAACGCTAACGCACAAAGATAGAATAAATAATAACAACCATTATGCATATATCAATAATAGAAGCCCATTCACATAGTATCCATCATGGGATCCACAACCTTAGCTTTAAAATTAGCTACTCATAATTTTGGATAACAAAGAAAGCTTACAAGTAAACATAATGAACTTACAATGCAAATACAAGATGGAATGAGAGTGAAGTTGTTGCCTTAAATGCTCCAACAACTTCTAAGCTTAAAGACCTAGGGTTTGTGCCTCCAAAAGAAATCTGAATAATGAAATAAAAACCCTACTTTAAGTATTTATAGGGACAAAAATCGCGCCAAGTTTCTGGACAAAAACACCCTTACGCGGCGTCGTTACGGCCCGTCTTTCAGGTCGTCATTTGTCATCTTGATGTTACGGCCACCACGCGACGGACCGTAACCCGTGTTACGGGACCGTCCTTCTCCCGAGGCGTAACTTGTGACTTTACTTGGCAACTCTCTCCGAAAATTTAGCCGATGTTACGGTGATATGTTACGGATACCGTAACATGAGTTACGGACCGTAACACTACATCGTAACACTGATGGTTTCAATGAAAACTTTCTGGAAATTTAGGCCCTGTTACGGTTCAATGGTACGAACTGTTACGGATCCCGTTACGGTCCGTAACATGAGTTACGGATCCGAAGGTCCGTAACATGAGTTACGGACCGTCATTTAGCTCCAATTTGTCCGTTTTTCAGCATTTCATCTCATTTCCGATCCTTAGTTAATCAACCCTATAAAATACAAAAATAACATAAGAAACAATGTAAAAACACTTAAAAACAAGCAACACTTCTAGTTACAAAGGCGTAAAATGTGCCAAAATTCACGGTACATCAACACCCCCAACTTAAGCTTTTGCTTGTCCTCAAGCAACTACAACAATACTCGCTACTAACACACGACATCTTAGCAAAATAAGAATGACTACGGTGGTTTTGGCATGTGTTTCTAGCACGGACTCTTCAATCCAAGAAAAATATTAAAGCTCTTACCCATCTCCTATTTGTGACACAAGACGCACATTTCAGAAAAATTTCAATTCACTATGCAACCTCAATTAATGACACAATCATAGTACGGGGGTCTCTATGCACATGAATTTCAGCTTTCGGAAAGCCAGTTACTTTGAAACCTAAAATCCTTACGCCCTCACATAGACCAAAGAATGTCCCAACACACATTTACGACATAAATGGGACAGAAGACTAAAGAGACAGAAGAACACTCACACTCACAACGAAATTTGCATACCATGTGTGCACATACCATAGGCTTGCCTTTATTTTTCATGCCTTCAACTTTGAACAATTTGATTGTGATCACATTAGGACTTTTTGGGCTTGTAACATTGGCTTAGGGATGGGTAGGATGAATATTTGGATATCGGTGACTCACCCTCCTCGACACTTCTTTTTGACTTCATTCACCATTCTTCCTATCATTTCCGACCCTCCATCTTTAGCGTGGATTTATTTAGAAATTATATATCTATATATATATATATATCAACGCTGAATCATGCCCCTTAATATTCGCGATCACTTCCAACAGGCCTTTGGCCTCATTTTCCACATCTTTTTTCTTATCACCCCCAACTTAGGCTTTTAGCCTCATTTTCCGCATTTTTAACTTGTCACCCCAACTTAGGCTTTTAGCCTCATTTGCCATTCTTCAGTGTCAAGGAGGGACTTGGTGCCAAATGGGTTTATTCGCGTAAAAGGAAAGAGGTTAGTTCACGGTTAATCGAAGAAAAAGTCTATAGGCTCAAAATGGGAGACTAGGGATCATATTCTGTATGGGCTAGGCTCGTTTAAGATAAACAGGCTTTGGGGTTAATACAAAGAAAGCCTAAAATCACTTCACAATCAAACTCTCCTTAGAATTTACGCACGACCACCCGAGCAAGTTCTAGATTACCAGCATCATATGCAAATAAAACTAAGAACTCACAACACAATGGCATAAGGATTGTTTAAATACTCTGACTTCATTTCCGTTTGAAGATTTCACATGCATGAATACCCTTTCTTTGCAATATCATTAAAAGAACCATACATGTCAATATCAACAACTCATTCTTGATGTACATCACAAATTATTTTTCGGAGGGATATCATTGAACTTATAAAAATCACTTTTATCTATGCTAGAAACACGGAGCACCACCACTTAAGTCATCATTACTTTACTTCTATATTAAACATCCTAAACATGCCAAGTTCAACATACACATAGCATTCTTCGGGAATTGAACACATAGCAAAGAATAGCCGAAGAAGGTCCTAACACATACTTAATAATAAAAACAATACCAACAAAAACACAAACAATAACAATTGTCCGAAACACATGCTTACTATCACAATTTGGGATAAAATACCCACCAAAAACAAAAACAATAAAATCAATATCCAGTATACCATAACAGCAATCCCGACAAACAACAACAATTACCCATACCCCCAACTTAAAAGCATGCATTGCCCTCAAGGCATCAATATAATGCATTAAAAGAACGGAGGGTCTCCCTGGAGCGCACTAGGTGCTCGGATCTGCAACAGCATCATGAGGTGGAGCAGTGGGTGGGGGAGAAGTATGGTGAGCCACCTCAATGGGCTGGGCTGAGCTAGAAGTAGCTCCTGCGGTGTCAGAACTCAACCGGGACTCTTGGCGGATCCTCTTTAAAGTACGCCGCTCCTCCTTCTCATTCTGTGGGCGCAAATCGGCAAATGGATCAAGACTCTGGATAATGGGGTCGAGGTTTTCATTATTTGACGAGGCCCTTTTGCGCTTCCCTGTGGCCAAAGAGGGGGTATCCTCTTCCAATTCCTCGTCGTGCTCCTCCTCAACCGTGTCCTCGATGTCATCATCCCCAAGTAGACTCGAACCTACGAAGCTCTACCATCAACTCGTGCGTACTTTCGCACTGGTCGATCCTGACGCCCACGTCTCGTGCCTTCAATCTCGCACATCATCTCGCCGACGGATCGCAGCTCACTCCGAATAAAGGCCCAACTCTATACAGGTGTGTGTCCAATATGGGCCTCGGTCGTTCGTTCTCAATACCATCTATCCGAGAAAGGATCCGTAGTGGTCATCGCCCAACTGTTCTCTTATCAAGCCGCAACGCTACATCAATAACTCTTTTCGTGTACAATTTCGCCCTCAATCATGTTCGTTTGGACTCGCCTATCCGTTCGATTTGCTTGCAGACCACCGCCCCAAAATTCTCCCGATTGAACATCATTTTTCTCGCAAGCTCGGGCGGGACTCACGATCGGGCCGCGCCGGGTGCGGGCTTGCTCTAGCCGAGGAGGTAGGACCACATTTCCGGCGTAGGTGCGCCTGGAGCTGGGTACGGGCCGTGTAGCATAATCGATCGTGGAGCCTCGACCGTGGCCGACCCGCACAGCCTCCCTCAAAGACCCGAATATCCAAGGGTATAACATCTGATCCCGTTGGCCCCTCCGGCACCTCAGAAGACGATGCAGAGGGCATTGAACCCTGACTCAACACATTATCCTTCCCCTTTGTGATGTCATAAATACTCCTGGCGATCACACTGTGATCGATAAGGGGGAGGGGTTCTGGTTCTTCCCGCAAGCATAATAGCGTAAGCAGACATGGATGAATGAGGGAAGTGGCCGACTGGGTGGCTTTCTCTCGGAGATCTGCTGCTATCAGTCGTCCGAAGTTGATCTTATACCTCGATATAATTGCAACCACAAGAACAGCCCTGTCCGAAGTCAAAATATTATCTGACTTGGTAGGATGGATTCGGAACAGAACAATCTGCCACCAAAACTTTACCTCTGGCGTGGGGGTGTTTTTCCAACTTTGGCGCCATGGCCCATTCGGGATCTGTTGTTCGTGCAATGACTGAAGCCACCCATTTTCGGATAGGGATTGTATCCTTCTGTTCAATTTTGTATACTAACTCCCCTTTTTCCGCTGCTATAGGCTTTATATAATCCTCCCCGAATAGTATTCTATTGATGGTCGTCAGAGAGATGTTGATCTTCTTTTCCGCACTATTACCTCGGTCATGGCCGACATTTCGAGTTCGGCGCGTCCTTTTTTGACTTTTGAATACAAAGCCCCCGTAAGAAGCGTAGAATTCCCGAACAAGAATCGGGATGTAGGACCCCACCGAGTTCTTCAAACTCTAACTTATGAAAGCGGATAGTGTCACGAATTCCTGGATAACCATCGAGACCGTCGAAACTGACATTCCTCTCCTCGAAAATACTTCGCCTTGGGTCCGTCCCCTTATTCTTTACCAGCTCACACCCTTTGTTGTACAAGTCTTCAGATCCCTTCACTGAAAATCGGAGGTCCTGCTCATACATAGCCTGTATCCGAATGTCGGCTTTCTCTCTTTCGCTCGCGCTCGAGCTCCTCCGCGCAGGGGCTCCAACGGATGGCCGAGGTGCGTGTGGTGGGGCGACACCCCTGCTCGGGCTCACTCGGCTCGCCCGAACTCGACGAACTCGACTCTCTCGACTCCTCGGCTAGAGGAACTTTCTCGCCGCGGGTCCGGCCGGGCCGGGTGCGACCGGCGGGCCGGCCTCGCTAGGGGCGATCGGCCGCTTTGTAGTCCTCCGGCGTCCTTAATCGCATCTTTCATCGTGCAGCCTTGAAGTTAGTTTGCTTGCAGCACGACCCTTTCCTTTTTCCGCAACCTTAGGTGAAGCCTTCTTTGATTGTCGTGGTTTACCCATACCTGCGTAAGGAACAGTTAGATATGATAGGGGAGAAACGTTTCAATTATACACTTTATTGGTGGAAGTTAAAGGCTTCATTAGCTGATGCACCGTAACACAGTCGACGGACCGTCTCTTGTGTTACGGGCCGTATCTCCAACCGTAACCCAGTTTATTCATTCATATCATAAGAAGCGTAACACATTCGACGGATCGTCATACACGTTACGGTCCGTAACGTTAAACCGTAACGTGACCTAAATTTTCAGAAAGTTTTCTAGAAATAATAGGTGTGACAGTATGATGTTACGGACCGTCGCCTGTGTTACATACCGTAACACCTCACCGTTACATCATCAAAATTTCCAGAAAGTTGGCATGGAAATCAATGGTGTTACGGTGGGCGTCACGGTCCGTCAATCGTGTTACGGTCCGTAACGCCTCACCATAACATCATCAAAATTTCCAGTAAGTTGACATGGAAATCAATGGTGTTACGGTGGGAGTTATGGTCCATCACACGTGTTACAGTCTGTAACACTGAACGACGGGACACAGTTAACATATAAGAATTTTGGTTTCAATTAAGCGCGAGGCTAAGATTTCCGACTTAACGCTCCTTGGGTATGGTGTAACACATCATTTTATCCCATTACATACCTCGGGTTACTTAGACTTCACCCTATTTTTACCAAAATTTTCATTGAATCATTTTATCGAACAGTTGGTGGACAAACCAATTTAATAATTTTCACGAATGAAACTTTAGATCGGAATGCCCTCCGACTCAGTGGGAAACAATGTGCTTGTGCCCACGAGTCTCTTAAACAACAAACATACCAATCCCAACCCCCAACCATTGTGAAATCCCGCTCAAATTTTCAATGGGGATTCAAATTCGTGCAATGCAATCAACCCACAAATACAAAACCGTGCATACGAATTAAATCATGAATGATGCAATGTTGCAGATTAATAGAAAAGGAAAGAGAGGCAAAACATGGTAATACTCGATCGTTGACGATGATTAGACAAAACTCGAAATGCAAAGACGGGATTTTGAACGATAACAAAGCAACTAGGTTGAGAAAAATATTAAGGAGAATGGGAGATGTAAAGAGGGGGAGATGAAGAGAAAAAGAAGAGAGTTAACGGGAGAGAGGGAATTAAAGTGAGAAGGCAAACGGTTCGTTTTTCTTTTTTTTTAAATGTTTGGTAACCGTCGGGTCATGTATTTAAACATGCCCGACGGTTACGTTCCCTGTTACGGACCGTAACACGAGATACGGACCGTATCACTTGTTAGGGTCAACCAAACGATCCCGTTTCTCTTATTCATTAATGACCTGGCATTACAGCCGACGGACCGTGTAACAAGTGCAAAATTTTCAGTGAATGCCGTATTTTTGTCAAAGTTACGGTCATGTGTTACGGTCCGTAACATGTACGACGGTCCGTAACTCAGACCGTAACACTATTCCTCCATCCTTCAGTGATTTCTGGGTTTCTTCTAGTTTGTTACGCTCCATGATATGGGCCGTAACATAAGTTACGGGCCGTAATGTGGAGCGTCTTGTTTGGGAAAACTCAGCAGGTAATTGGCCTCTTCAGTGCTCAAAATCCTACCACATTAGCACATCAAAAACACAAAAGAACACAAAGAAAATAGAAAATTTAGACTACTTACAGGAGCCGTATTTCAAACGATACCTATCAACAACCTTACCATCATCAATACACCAATGGTAATGCTTTACTCTTTGTGCATTCACCTTAAAAGTCCGAGTGCCATCCTCGGATTTCACTTCAACACACTTAGAATTTCAAAAGGACCAGACCAACGAGACTTTAACTTGCCTGGAAAGAACTTCAGGCGTGAATTGTACAACAAGACCAAGTCTTTTGGCTGAAAATCCCTTTTTAGGATCTTCGAGTCATGATAGTATTTCATCTTTTCCTTGTACAGTTTTGCACTTTCATAGGCATTGCACCTAAATTCATCCATCTCGTTGATTTGAAACAACTCATGAGCTGGTTGTTTCATGCCAATCCATATTTTTTTCAATGCCCGAAGTGGCTTTATGCTCGAGCTCAATAGGAAAATGACATGCCTTCCCAAATACCAACTTATACGGTGAAGTCCCTATAGGCGTTTTGAATGCCGTGCGATATGCCCATAAAGCATCATCCAACTTTTTAGACCAGTCAGTGCGATTCACATTGACCGTCTTCGCCAAGATGCTTTTTATTTCTTTGTTTGAGACCTCAACCTGACCACTCGTCTGAGGATGATATGGAGTGGCAACCCCGTGACGCACGCCATATTTTTAAGAAAGATCAAAGAAATGGTTTATTGCGAGAAATGAGAGCCATCATCACTAATAATAGTTTAGGAGTGCCAAATCTAGTAAAGATGTTCTTTTTGAGAAACGTATCGACTCTCCTACCATCATTGTTAGGCAAGGCCACCGCCTCCACCCATTTGGAGACATAATCCACCGCGACAAGAATGTATTTCAGGCCGTAGGAGCTCACGTAGGCCTCATAAAATCAATTCCCCATACATCAAATAGCTCCACCTCAAGAACAAAATTCATCGGAGTTTCATGCCTTCGACCTATCAGTGCCCGGCGTTGGCATTTATCACGAAGAGAGTGCCAACATATTTGCATCACGATAAATGGCCGGCCGCAAGTAGCCACGCTCCCCAACCTTCGTCGCGGTTCGATTTCCACCGTGATGTCCACCAACTCGGAGAATCGTGGAACGCCTTCAAAATATCCATCACCTCAGATTCCGCCACACATCTCCGAATCATATTGTCAGCACACGTCCTGAATAAGTAAGGCTCATCCCAATAATACTGTCGGCAATCTCTCAAGAACTTTTTCTTTTGATATATCTTCAACTCTTCAGGAATGATGCAAGTTACTAAATAATTGGTAATATCGGCATACCATGGTGCCACATCATTGGAGATGACCAAGACTCTTTCATCCGGAAAAGTGTCATCAATATCCAGCACATCAATCGGTCTCTCTGGTGCTTCAAGTCTGGAAAGATGGCCAACTACTTGATTTTCTGACCCTTTTCGATCTTTGACTTCAAAGTCAAATTCCTGTAGTAACAACACCCATCTTATCAACCGAGGCTTAACATTCTTTTTCGCCATCAAATAGCGCAATGCAACATGGTCAGTGTGAACCACTACCTTGGCACCCAACAAATAAGCTCGGAACTTTTCAAAAACATAAACAATGGCAAGTAGTTCCTACTCCGTTACTGTATAGTTCAATTGAGCTCCATTCAGTGTTTTGCTGGCATAATAAATTGGGTGCAGGATTTTGTTTGACGACTAAGAACGAATAATTGCAAGACATTTGGCGTCACACATTAATTCAAAGCGGGTGGACCAACCGGGACACAACAATAGGAGCGGATGTTAACCCGACTTCAAACTCGTCGAAAGCCTTGATGCATTTCTCATCAAAATTGAATTTGAACTCTTTTCCAAGAGTTTGCACATTAAATTTGCAATTTTAGAAGTCTTTGATAAACCTCCTATAGAATCCGGCGTGTCCCAAGAAACTCCGAACTACTTTTATTGAAATGGGCGGAGGGAGTTGTGAAATCACATCGATTTTGGCTTGATCAACCTCAATCCCTCTTTTTGAAATCTTATGGCCAAGGACAATTCCCTCCTTTACCATAAAATGACACTTCTCCCGATTGAGCTTCGCAGGGGTTGTCTCCTCGCCTTTGCAGGGGCACCCCGATCAAGATGGTCTAAACATTCATCGAGTAGACCTCCCACCACGGTGAGAAGTCATCCATGAATACTTCAAGAAAGTTTTCAACACATATCGGAGAATACGGACATCATGCATCGTTGGAAAGTAGCGGGGCATTGCAAAGACCAAATGACATCCCGGTGAAGCGAATGTCCCGTAGTGGACAAGTGAAAGTAGTCGTTTCTTGGTCTTCACAATGCAATGTCGATTTGGTTTGTACCGAGTACCCATCCAAGAAACAATAATAAGACCTTCCAGCTAGCCGATCAAGCATTTGATCAATAAAAGGCATAGGGAAGTGATCCTTGCAAGATGCGGTATTCAGCTTCCGGTAGTCCATACACACTCTCCAACCGGTGACAGTCCTTGTTGGAATCTACTCATTTTTGGAGTTAGGGACAACAGTGATGCCTCCTTTCTTCGCCACACATTGGACCGGGCTTACCCATGGACTATTGGCAATAGGGTAAACCACCCCCGCATCTACCCCACTTAATAATCTCCTTCTTCACCACCTCTTGCATCGGTGGATTTAATCTTTTTTGATTCTCAACACTTCGCGAACTTTCCTCCTCCGCCTGTGATGATTGCTCACAAATTTCGGAGGGAATCCGGATGTCGCGTAATAGTCCAACCCAAAGCTCTTAAATGCTTCCTCGAAGATCACGATGAGTCTTTTTAACTTGGCCCTCATTCAAGTTGATGACACGATAGCGGGAGGGGTGGCATTTGCTCCAAGAAACACATATTTAAGATGGGATGGAAGTTGCTTGAGGTCCAACTTCGGTGGCTCAATAATTGATGGATTTTGCTGGAGGAGTTGTTCGTTTCTCTTAATCAAGAGACAGTTTCTTGGGTTCATAAGAGTAAGACCCTGCATCACGAGTGCATTCCCGTCTCAAAGATATCCCTCCATTTGTTCGGCATCAAAATTCACCAGATGTCGATAAGGCTTCACTCAAGCATTCTTCCTCCATTTTGAATTCCACCGCTTCATCCACCTCATCAACAGAATTTATGACTGAAATACTTTGATAAGGACTAGGTAATTTCATGCCTTTGCTTGCGTGAAAACTTACCTCCTCATCGTTCACCCGGAACTTGATCTCGTGCTTCTAATCCATAAAGAGCCCTCCCTCGCAAGGAAAGGTCTTCCCGGAATAATAGGAATTTCTTGATCAATAGCACAATCAAGAATCACGAAATCTCTTCGTGATGAAATTCCCCGATTTGAACAAGCACATCATCAACTATCCCCACTGGCCTTTTTATCGATCTGTCAGCCATCTGCAACCTCATGGTGGTTGGCCTTGGCATCGCTAATCCCTATCTCTTGAAAATTTCCAAAAGCATAAGATTTATGCCAGCCCCGTTATCACACAAAGCCCGGCAAAATCCGCGCCTCATGGTGCATGGAATTGTGAATGCTCAAGGATCTTCCTCTTTTGCTGACCGTGGTTTTGGAAAGAATGGCACTAACGCGGTGAGTGATACCCACAGTGTCGTGTTTCAATGGATTTTTATTCTTTGTTAAGAGATCCTTCAAATACTTAGCAAAGCCAGGCATTTCTTGGACAACATCCATGAAAGGAATGTTCATCGTCAACTGTTTGAGTTGATCATAAAACCGCAAGCACTTCTCATCTTCTGTTTTTATCACTAGCCTTTGAGGAAAAGGCGGTGAAGATTTGAACAATTGGCTCAAAGGACGAAGGGCACCAGAAAGTTTTGCCTTCTCCTTTTCCTGTTTTTCTCCTTGTGCCGGGAGATTATCAAGGTTCTGCTCCTTTTCCGCTATAACAGGGACTTCCTCCTCTGTTTCTTCCTCTACAATATCCTTAGATACATCAGGCTGCGCTTCTTTTTCAACAATTGGTTCCTGACCAATCACCTTTTTATTAGCACCTTGAAGTATTTTTCCACTCGGTGCTAGCAAGTACATTCTCCACGAGTTCACTCACTACCTTTTGGATTTGGGAACTGTATCGCTCGGTAGTTGTCCCGTTGAGGGTATTCACTTCTCGGGAAAGGTCTATGAATTGCGCTTAAGCTTCCGAACGGAAGCCGTACCGAGATAGTTCGGACCGAGACATTCCCTTGATTGTTCTCTCTCGTTCGTCTTGATTCGTATTGACATTTTCTCGCATCATACTTTTCGATTCCGCAGAATCATTAGACGTGTTCGTTTAAGAAAGTTATTAGCCGAATTATCTCTCCATTATTGGGAATCGGGATGCTTGCCCACTAGGTGGAATGTAGGGTTCGAGCTCGTTGCCATAATTATAGATTGTTGTAGTTCCCTTGATTTGGGTCGCCTCGATCATTTCTTCATAATTTTATTCCTTGGAATTGTTGTTGAGAGTTTTGCCGCGGGTGATTACCAGGACCTTGATAGTTTTGCCGTTGACAACCCCGAGAGTTATTGACATAATTCGCGCATCCTACGATATTTGCAGGTTGCCCTCTGATAAGCTTGGTCCGAGACTTGGTACGTTCGGGAGCATGAGGTGGCATCTCGTCGACAACATTCACACCTTTGGCTTCTTTCAAAATGTCTTTTCGATAATAAATCCACGGTGGTTTGAAATTGAGCGAACGCATGACGATCTCGCTCATGATTTTCGCCACCGGTAAGAAATAGGACTACCATACGACAGATTTCACCCTTTGTCACTAGAGTGCCAATTTGGTTGTGGGTAGTTTATCGAGCAACCTGGTGATGTTGACAAATGATTTGTCCATGAAGCATCCCCCAGCTGCAGTGTTGACAGCAATTTGGTTCATGGTATCTAACCCTTTGTAGAACTTCTCGGTAAGGATTGCATCCGGAAATTCATGAGTTGGAGATTGAGCTAGATAATATTTGAAACGCTCCCATGCTACATATAACTGTTCCCCCGGAAGTTGTTTGAACTCAAAGATCTTGTCCCGAAGCTCAGCCTTTTTGCTTGGTGGGAACTATTTTTGTACGCGAACTCAGCCAAAGGCAAAAATTGGTCCCAATGACCACCGAAATCGATGACGCAAGCTCTCAACATGTCCTCAAGCACCTGGATAGTCCTTTCGGACTGTCCGTTAGTCAGGGGATGAAAGGCAGTACTAAGATCCAACTGAGTACCTAATTCTGCCTGTAAGGTCTGCCAGAAATAGGAAGTAAATTGAGTGCCTCGATCGGAGATAATAGAAATAGGAACCCCGTGCAACCGCACTACCTCACGAATGTAGATCTTGGCTAACCTCTCCGCATTATAAGTAACCTAAATCGGGATGAAATGTGTTGACTTGGTCAACCTATCCACAATGACCCATATGGAGTCAAACTTGCCTAAGGTCTTCGGAAGACCCACAACAAAGTCCATGGCTATCCTCTCCCACTTCCACTCGGGAATGGGCATCCTCTGAAGCACGCCACCGGGTCTCTGGTGCTCATACTTAACCTGTTGACAATTTCCACATCGAACCACAAAGTCTGCAACATCACGCTTCATTCGACCCCACCAATAGTGTTGCCTCAAATCACGATACATCTTGGTAGCACCTGGATGAATAGAATAGCGGGAGCTATGAGCCTCCTTCAGTATCACGTGAATGAAATCACCGACCCGAGGAACGCATAGCCGTCCCTTCATCCTTAGAACCCCCTCACCATCGAGCACAGCCTCTTTGGCCTCGCCTCGCAACACCTTGTCACGAATCTTACACAACTGAGGATCCTCAAACTGTCTAGTCCTAATCTCTTCCAAGAGAGACGATCTCGCCTCAAGACAAGCAAATACCCGACCCGAATGTGAAAGATCCAATCGGACAAGACGGTTAGCCAGAGTCTGAACCTCCATGGCTAAGGGACGCTCAGACACCACAAATCTCGCCAAGCTACCCATACTCACCGCCTTGCGACTCAAGGCATCTGCCACCACATTCGCCTTACCCGGATGGTAAAGTATGGTAATATCATAATCTTTCAGGAGCTCCATCCATCTACGCTGCCTGGAATTTAGATCTCTCTGCGTAAACACATGCTGCAAACTACGATGATCAATGAACACCTCATAACGGACCCTATATAAATAATGCCTCCAGATCTTCACGGCAAAGACCACTGCCAACAACTCTAAATCATGCGTAGGGTAGTTTCTCTCATGAACCTTCAACTGTCTCGAGGCATAGGCGATGACCTTACCCTCCTGCATCAACACAGCGCCCAAACCAATACGGGATGCATCACAATAAACAGAGTAGTCCTTGCCCTCTACGGGCAGTGCCAAAATCGGAGCCGCAGTCAACAAAGCCTTGAGCTTTTGAAAGCTCTCCTCGCAACCATCAGACCACTGGAAGGGAACCTCAAGACTTAGAATTTCATTCACATTTTTCATATGTAAAGTTCATATTAGGTTTCGAAAAATTAATACAACTACAACAATATTGTAAATAACTTTCATAAGATATTCAAGTGCTTAAAGTTTTTGTATTTAAAAATTATATTAAAAATTTCGTTCATATATACATTTTTCATACAAATTTTCATACACAAAAATTTGAAGTAATTTTTTAAGCCTTAGAGCAAAAAAAAAAATTAAAAAAAATAAAGATATATATATATATATATATATATATATATATATATATATATATATATAAAATTATTTTTTTA
>NW_026727633.1:0-30799 GCF_029784015.1 Lycium ferocissimum
CCATCATTTGTCATCTTCGTACCTATGCACATGGAATATGACGACATAAGTTCAAATACGACGATTGCGTCACGAATTAAGCGATAAAAGTCATAAGAGTAGGATGTAAAATGACGCAAAACAGGATATTTGTGCCAAATATCATTCCTCTCAAGCCCTAACACGAAAATTCTCTCCTCTCAACTTCTCCAAGTATCAAGGTAAGATCCTTAAGACCATCAATAGTGAATTCCATCAATTTCCCATGAATTCTAGTGAATTCCATCATTTTCCAATGAATTCTAAGTAGGAATTTCATGTTCTTAACATAGGGTTTTCAAGAAAACCCAATTTAAGAGATTCAAGACCAAGCTTTGGGATTCTTATTCAAAGTTTAGATTTTCATTACGAGTTTGGAGCGTTGCCAGGTATGCATCAATGTTCTTCTTCCATAAAAGTATGGAGCTTTACGAAAAATAGGGTTTTAAACCATGTTCATGATAACCCTAGGTCCATGTCCTATGATTATATTATGTATTGAATTATTATTAATTCTTCATGTAGTTCTTGATATTTCATTATGATTATTGAGAATCTGGTCGTAATCCATGAAAACCCTTACTTTGCGTTCTAGGGGTTTTTACATGTAAGTTGATGAATTATTATATTATTTTCAAGAACTACTCTACATGTTTTACAAGTTTTCATGCAAGAATACTACGAATGATGTCCATGTACAATGGCACATTTATGAAACCATGAGCAGCAAGTGCCACTTATTTTCCATCTTCATATTTTTGGGAGTTCACACTACCGGGAAGGTGCTTCAAACAGCTCGAAACTACGTAGCCACCGTAGGATGAGGATCGCTCCACCCCTCGCTAGGAAGACCTCTCATAATGACTGGATCCTTTTATAATATTATTAAATCTCATGTCCCTGGCAAGCTATGAGTCTTTCAACCCCTCAATATACCAAATAGTATGAAATGATCATAAAGCTTACCTTTGATTGTGTAGGAATTAGTTTTGGATGGAAATGCTCCACTTGAAGAAAACCCTAGTTCCTCTTCCAAAGAATTTCTTGACTTCTAGGAACCCTAAGGAGCCTCTTTACACTTGATTCTCTTGGTTTGATTAAGCTGATCTTTGATTTCCCTTGAATTCTTGTATATGAAATGTTGGAATGTTCTAGAGACTTTGGAGAGGTGGAGAAGTGAAAGAATGAGAAAATAAAAAAAGTGGGAACACATTTATATACTTGAAAATAACTCACCGTCGGGACTTATACTGAGTACACTTATACGGTCTGTATAACATTATACGGTCCGTATAAGTGACCGTGGTTCACCATCATAGAAAACATCCTTCCTGTTGGGTTATACGGACCGTATAAGTGGTCGTATAACTCCACTTTTCCGAGATTAATTCCGTCGTTTCGTTTGATCTCCAATCCTTATGGAACCTTCTTAGCACTTGTTTAACACTTCATTAGCAATCTAAGGAGCATTATAACTTTTTCTCAAGACCTAATTAAATCATCATTAGCTCGGTACTTTACAAAACTCTTCCAAAACACAACGTATACTTCGCCTTTCTTAATGAACTTTCTCCTCTTGCTTCAAACGTCTTTGGAATCTTAATTAGAACCATATAGTACTACTTCTTACTTGTAGGGACATCGCATACACCTCACCCTGCGTTAGTCTATCCATCCCATGACGCCATGAAATTTTTCCGAGGTGTAACACTGATACTGGAATGGTAACTGTATTAAGAGAAACTCGATAAGAGGTAAGTGATCATCCCAATTGCCTTTAAAATCCAATGCACATGCTTGTAACATATCCTCAAGTGTCTGAATAATTCGCTCGGCCTGACCGTCGGTCTGCGGATGAAATGTTGTATTTAGGTTCACTTATGTGCCCAAACGCCTTTGAAAAGACCTCCAAAAGTTCGTTGTATACTGAGCATCTCTATCAGATATAATGGAAACTAGAACACCATGAAGTTGGGTGATCTTATTTATGTACAACTTTGCATAATCCTCCACCGTATAAGTAGTTCTAACCAGTAGGAAATGAGCCGACTTCGTAAGCCTGTCCACAATCACCCATATAGAATCAAGCTTGCGATATGAGCGAGGAAAATCTGTTATGAAATTCATATTGATCATCTCCCATTTCCACATCAGAATTTCTATATTCTTAGTTAATCTACCGGGCTTCTGATGCTCCACCTTGACTTGCTGACAATTCAGATACTAAGCCACAAATTCTGTAATGTTCTTCTTTATATCGTTCCACCAGTATGCTTCATTAATTTCATGATACATCTTCGTCGACCTTGGATGAATAGAATACTGCGAATGATGCATTTCTGCCATGATCTTACCCTGTAGCCCAGCTACATCCGGAACACACAATCAGCCTTGATTTCTCAGAACCCCATCTTCATTCAACTCGAAAGTTGTAGTCTTATTTTGCTGAACTCCCTCATTAATCATAATAAAGTGGGATCCTCGTATTGCTGCTCTTTCACCTTCACTACTAGAGATGATTCTGCCTTGTTCTAGACAACCACGCTCTTGTCGTCAGAGTCCAATAGTCGGACTCCCAAGCTAGCCAGTTGATGAAGTTTTTTTGGCTAACTATCTCTTTTCACCTCCCAAATATGCTACCTGCCCATAGATCAGCGGCTGAGGGTGTCGGCCACCATATTAACCTTGCCCGGATGGCACAGAATGTTGACATTGTATTCTTTCAGTAACTCAAGCCATCTCCTTTGTATCAAATTCTACTATTTCTGCTTAAAGATATACTAGAGACTCTTATGATCTGTAAAGATATCTACATGGACACCGTATAAGTAGAGTCGCCATGTCTTCAGTGCGTACAGAACTGCTGCTAACTCCAAATAATGAGTTAGGTAATTCTTTTCATTCTTTCTCAGCTGACTCGAAGCATATGCAATTACTATGCTATACTGCATCAGATCGCAACTCAATCCGGTACCTGAAGCATCATAATAAACTGCATACCTCTCTGTACCATCTAGAAATGTTAAACTGGTGTTGATGTCAATCTATTCTTCAACTCTTTAAAGCTCTGCTCACAAGCATCGGACCACTGGAACTTAGTCGCTTTCTAAGTTAGCTTCGTCAGTGGTGCTGAAATCGAACAGAAACCCTCCATGAATCTCTAGTAGTAACCTGCTAACCCCAAGAAAGTACGAACCTCTAATGGGGTCGTGGGTCTAGGCCAAGTCTTTATAGCTCAATCTTTTGAGTATCAACTCTAAAGCCTTCATCCGACACTATATGACCAAGAACTGCCACAGAAATCAACAAGAATTCACATATAGAAACCTTAGAAGACAACTTATGATCTTGGAGAGTCTGTAGCACTGCTCGTAAGTGATCCGTGTGTTTTTCCTCTGAATATGAATATACCAGAATATCATCGATATATGCAATCACGAATACTTCCAGAAATAGCCGAAACACACTATTCATCAAATCCATAAATATTGTTGGCACGTTAGTCAGCCCAAATGACACTATGAGGAACTCAAAGTGGCCATATCTAGTTCTGAAGGCCGTCTTTGGAATGTCTTTCTTTCTGACCCTTACCTGATGATACCCTGACCTCAAGTCAATCTTCGAGAAGCACTTCGCACCCTATAACTCATCAATACCAAACTCAACCTCCCTTTCTAGAGGAAGACCCAAAAGCTCATCCAGAAACGCATCTGGATACTCATTAACTACCGAAACAAATTGAAGAGTCGATGGTTTTGCATCTACGTCTCTGAATCAGATAAGAGATATATACATCCTCTGGATATTATCTTCTTCACCTTGAGGTAGGAAATAAACCTACCCTTAGGTGTCACAGTATTGCCCTTCCATTCCAGGACTGGCTCTTCTGGAAATTAAAATCTAACGATCTTCGTTCGGCAATCAACATTGACATAACATGATGCTAACCAATCCATACCCATGATAACATTAAAATCGACAATCTTTATTTTAACTAGGTCTGTTAAGGTATGACTTCTACAAATTACTACTGCACAACCCCGATAGACCCATCTACCAACAACTAATTCACCCACTGGTGTAGATACCACGAACGACTTACTTAAGGATTCAGGTTCTATACCAAATTTACCAGACACAAATAGAGTGACATACGGTATAGTAGAGCATGGATATATCAATGCATAAACGTCATGTGAAGAAACAAATAGTATACTTATGACAACATCTGGTGATGACTCCATGTCCTGTCAACCCACTAAAGAATAGATGCAGTTCTGATTACCTCCTGAACTGGGTGCTGCTCATCTGCCCATACCTCCTAGCCCATAGGAAGCACCAGCTTCATCTGCCCTAAATCTCCCTAATACTAAGAATCTGATGCCCGCTAACTCTGACCCAACCCAGAATAATAAGCAAATCAATCATATCTCGGCCCTTAGAACTGAGATGGTGCCCTAGCCGTAGGGTAGGCTGAGTGCCTAGACAACTGTGGCCTGAAGCCACCCTGAGACTTTCCAAAGTGTCTAGCAGATCTAGCCCTCTTATTATGCTCTCCATCTCAATCCTGGTCCATTTGTTGTCGTTGCTTACACCCCTCTAGATTCTAAGCAAATGCCTGGATCCGAGAAATATCAATATCATTATGCAAGGCCGCCATCATGCAATATCCAATCAAATATGGCTCGAGACCGCCTCACGAACCGATGTACCCTATATCACATTGTAGCCACTATCATCGGAGTATACGTGGCTAAGAAATCAAACCTAACACTATACTCTCACACACTCACATTGCCTTGCCTGAGAGCAAAAAATCAATCAATTCTGGCCTGTCTGATCTCCAACGGCAGATAGTGATCCAGGAAGGTGTCTGAAAAATCCTCCCACACAGCCAGAGGTGCATCCGGTGACCTCAACTACTCCCAAGCCTCATACCATAAGATAAATGTATCTTTTAACCTGTACGATGCTAACTCTACTGCTTCAGTCTTAGCAGAATGCATTACTCGGAGCGTCCTCTGAAGCTAATCAATGAAATTCTGAGGGTCCTCATCTGGGTCACACCCTGTGAACACTAAAGGATCCAGATTAATAAAGACACGAACCCTCATGCCCCGACCCAAAATCGCTTGTTGTGTGGGCACCTACCATTTCCCACCTTGGTAGGTGAACCCTTCCCTTACCCAACATACAAACCATAAACGTGGAAGAACAATGTAAATAATAATAATCTCAATACCCATTAAAAGAGAATAAGTGCGGAATACATCTTGTACCCGGGGCATCTGGTCTAGGTCAGCACAAGAGCTACTAATAAACATATAGGTCTGAATAAATAACAAGAACTATGTGAATGTTGCCATACAAGGCTCATAACATCAAAAAGAATAGTGTCTGAAAGTAGATGACAAGTATAAGAGGAATGGAAACTCGGGCTGCAGATCTGGCAGTAGCTCACCCTAAGTCTCCAACAACACCGTCTCGAGAAAAACTCTCGAGGATCGGAAATAGAACCTGCCACACACTCTACACCCTGAAAAGGAGTGTAGCAAAGTAGCATCAGTACAAACAACACGTACTGAGTAGGCATCATTGGCCAATAAAAGTTAGCTAACATATATAAAGGAAGAGCCAGAAGAATAGACGTGCTCATAATCAGGTATAAACACCACACAGTCCAATAACAACAACTCAAGTACATAAAGATCAAATAGCCGAATCATAACCTATGGTGAAGCGCCTAAGCGCAAGTCTCAAGCAAGTTTCCCATGATTCCTCAGAACAACCATAAACACCAGTGAAACAGACAATAGTACTCCATAACTTCAAGTCATAGCCTAGGAGAAAGTCTCTACTCCTCGAGTCCATCAATTCCCAAGTATGTATTAATCAGGCACACGGCGATCTCAAATTAATAATCAACTAAGAAGTCAATGTCCATGCGCACCATACAATACAATAAATAACCACAACCAGAATCAGATGTATGAGTGAATGAAATATGATTGCACAAGAGATGCAATGCAATGCAATGATACACACATGCTCACCGGCGAATACCTCTACGCCCGACAAATTACGACCCGTGGGGGACTCGCCGTAAGTCCGTGTACTCGCCGCGTACCCCGATCTAATATATGTTACGGAGCGTGCAACCAGGTCCAATATATGTTGCGGAATGTGCAACCCAGTCCAATATATGTTGCAAAACATGCAACCCGGTCCAATATATGTTGCTGCGCGCAACTCGATCCAAATACATGTGTATGAATGCATGCATGATATCAATGTCAGTAAGAGTATATCAATGACAATCGTGCCACACATGGACACATATCCCAATATCAAGATCAATATCAATTCCTTCCTCTTTACAAGTCAATAACCAATAACTGAGAGATACGGGTTCACAACCATGAAAAAGTCACTAAGTATCACGTCTAGTATCACACACGTGGCAACAAGCCAATAGATCACAACAAGGCATAAAGCTATAATCAACAATAATACCAAACTCAGCTCATATCAGAGTATCATTAAAGATAAGAATGAATACACTGCATAATATCAATGAATGATAACAACATATCAATTCAATTGTGCCACACATGGACACATCACTCGATATTAGTAACAAGTCGAGTTCTTTCCTCTATCCAAGATAATATCCAATAAGTGAGGGATAGCAATTTCACAATCATTATAAGACGACTAAGCATTAAGTCTAATATCACACATGTGGCAACAAGCCAATAAATCACAACAAGGCAACAAGCCAAATAGATCACAACAAGGCAACAAGCCATAATCAACCAACAGTACCAACCTAGGTAATCCATCCTAACTTCATACCCGAAGGTGTAACATGCTGTCTCTGACAATCGCTAACTCTACATATGCTTTACTAACTGAAGTCTAACCATAAGGTAAGTCGTAACCTACCTGGTAGCCGAGCAGGAGCCACAAACAATCACACTTTTGCCTTGCCCTTTTGTAGCTACTCCAAATACTCAAAGTTTATTCATAATCGAGTTCTACATTAGAAATAAGGAAAAACAACACCCATATTACTATACTTGTCTTTCGAATCAAATTCAACTATGGAGAAAGGGGGAAATAGGCCCACAAGGGTAAAACGGATATTTCAAAAGTGAAATATGCAATTCAACGTTCTAGGAGTTCAATCCTTCTAATCAATTGTTAAATAACTCAAGATTGGGTCAATTTCGTTAATCAAGTCAAAACCCCCAATTTGGGTATAAACGCCAACTTTCAAACCTTCAATTTCATCAACATAAATGGAAGATTCAAGCCTATTAGCTATTAAATCATCAACTTCTATGATTAGATTAGTCAAATCCACCAACAATTTTCATTTAGCAAGATTAGAACTCAAATAATAGAGAAAACATCAAACCCATCTTCCTTCTTAAGTTCTATGAATTTTCTATCATGGATTCATGCTTAAGGAATGTAAATGAAAGAATTCAAGCTTAGGGAACTTACCCTCAAGAGGAATCAGCCAAGAATCTCCTCAATTCTCCTCAAAAGTGCTTAGGAACAAGAAGTGAAGGAATGGGAAATAAAAGGGTTTCACTTAGCTATTATTAGGTTCTGGTCCACGTCGTCCGCTGCAGCGATCACGAGTCCGCTATAGCAGGCTCGCGCCAGCGGTTCTAGGCTCGTCATCGCTCATCCACCATAGCGAAATCCGATCCGCTATGGCTCCCATCTTGAAAGTCATCATTCCGCTATAGCAAACCAAGACCTTGCTATAGCAGGTCCGCTATGGCGGATCTGGTGCCTCTACAGCGGACACCGAACACCAGAATTTTTTGGTTTTTCACAAACCAAATTCCAAAATTTGATAATCACCCAAAACCTCCCAGATACAAACCAGACATCCATTTATACATACAAATATGCCACGGACTCACCTCAGAATTTCCAACGGAGGCCTATGTGACCGGGTCAACACCCAATGGCCAAATACTACCTTTCCAACCAATAACCCAAAACGCTCCCAATTTTTTTGGGAACCGAATCAAATATACCACCAAGTTACAATCGACCATCCGGACCTCTCAGAATCGATAGATTTTCGAAAAAGGTCCGTTTACCTGAAAGTCAACTATTGATCAAACATTTTTTATTTTAAGGCTCTATCTCACAAAAGTCATCATAAATCTTGTCCGATCTTCCCGGGAACTGTCCCACCCATCCCCGTGGGTCAAAAAATACTAATAAGACTCGGGGAAGGTTCAACGAGGGTAAATGGGTTAAAAGTACAACATTGACCAAACATGTCATTATATCTCGAACTAACCGAACTCTTTGAAGGTCTAGTACTGGGCCTGCTCCTATGTGGCGTTGAGTCCGTGTGGCCACTAACTGAGTCAATAACTGCACCGCACTCTAAATATCCTTGTCAGATGAACCAGTTGGTTGAACTAGAGGTGTTGGGGCTCCTCAGAACTCTGCTGGTGCTGGCAGAGTCGGGAATGTCTTAGAGAGCGACTCGCTCTGTGTTACACCTCGGAAAATTTTTCGTTAGCGTACAGTGAATAGACTGACGAAGGGCATGGAGAATACGATGTTTTGATAAGTAAGAAATAGCCTTTAATAGTCCTAATTAAGCAAAATATACTAAGCAAGTCATTAATTTCATTTCCCACATTCCTTCATCTCTCTCAAGACCTCTAAAATGTTCCACATACTTCATCCACAAGAACACAAGGAAATTGATGATCAACTTCATCAAACCAACAAAAATCAAGAAGTGTGAAACCTATTAAAGTCATCTAAGTCAAGAAATTTCAAGAGAAGTGAACTAGGGTTTTGGTGTAAGAAGAGTATTACCACCCAAAGCTTGTTCCTACAATATCTAAGGTAAGTTTTATGGTATTTTCATGTTTTTTGAAGTATTGAAAGGTTGAAACACTTGGATTATGGAAGAATATAGAAAATGGGTCATAAATGTGGGAATAATGTCATTGTTGAGCAATAGCTTGGAATGAATCATGGATATGGATAGGTTATGATTATAAGTAGATTATGAATGGTATGTAGAACTTGGAATGAGTATTATATGTGAAGAAACATGATAGTGAACTATGACCTTGGTTATGGAGAATTGAAGTGAAATTGTGAAATATGAATAAAGTAAATGAATGTGATTGTTGTTATGAATGTTTATGATAGTTGATATGGAATATGGATGGAATATGGAGGAAGTAGTATAAACAAAGGAAATGCTGCCCAATTTTCTCTAGCTTTAGTAAGCACGTTCTTGTAATTGTTTAGCTAATGTTGATACGAATTCTCTTGAAGGTAGAACGTGTGCATTAAAGGAGAACGAGCAAGCGATAGAATAGTTAAACGACAAAGGTATGTGAGGCTAGTCCTTTCTTTCTAAGGCATGAATCTTATGGCATGAATTTCCTCCTTCTTCATGAATCTCCTTTTTCAAGAAAACTAAGAGTCCTTGTTCATGAATAGCCATATGAGATAAGAGATACACTATGAGTAAGATAATGATGATGATAAGCTTGAGTCTGAAGATTCTAGAGTCCATGATTTGATGTTCCTATCAAGCTAATAATGATATCTATAATCCATTGATGTTGATCATTATATACACTCAACTTATATGTTAATTCCTTCAAGGTGAGGCATAATGTTTATGAATTCCATAATGGAATCGGGGGTTCACAACCTTATGTCACCCCGATAAAGTATAGTATCTTTGAGTTCCCATGCATGCATTATGATGAGTATATTATGATGAGCATATTATGATGAGTATATGATGATGATATTACACTGCGCCTACATGGCCGGGCAGTCACCGCTAAGGCGGGCAGTGTATACACCATGGCCAAATGGCATGGGCAGACACCACTAGTGGGTGGCATGAGATGGTACCCCGGACGTGAGAGGCCTCGGCGCAGGCTAATGCTAATGATTATCACACCGTACCTATATGGTCGGGAAGCTTATACATTTATGCATATATGATATGATGATGATTATGAAGTAAGCCAGCATGCATTATTTCTTTTATGATTCACGATCGATTCTGATTGCTCCTCATTTGATGCCTCCTCTGTTTCATTGATGTGTCATTATTGTTTATGCCTTACATACTCGGTAAATTTCGTGTGACGTCCGTTTTCTTTGGACGATGTGTTCATGCCCACAGGTAGACGGGAAGGTGATCCTGATACGTAGGAGTTATTAACTGGTTTGAGAGCACTCCATTTTCCGGAGGTGCCATTGATTATTCTTTTGGTGTATATGTATATGTATGTTTTGGGCATGACGGGGTCTGTCCGTCCATATGTCTAGTACTCTAGTAAAGGCTCGTGGATACATTTGTGGGTAGTATGGTCTCACAGTTTCTCATTGTATATATATATATGTATATATATATATATATATATATATATATATATATATATATATTCAAATGAAATAGTTTTTCTATGATTATGATATATAAGCATATGAATGAAAGCAGATGAGTAATAGAATGAGTGGTGCTCAGTGGTTAGCCCCGGGTGCCCGTAATGGCCCTAGTCGGGTCGTGACAAAAGTGGTATCAGAGCAGTTCAGTCCTAGGAAGTGTCTACGAGCCGTGTCTAGTAGAGTCTTGTTTATGGTGTGTTGCGCGCCACGCTAATAAACGGGAGGCTACAGGGCATTTAGGAAAAATGACCATCTTTCATCTTAAGAGATTGTGCGATAGAGCGTGCTATAAGATTTTATCCTCCCTAATAGTGTGTTATGATTTCGAAATGCCGCAAAAGGAAAAAGCTAAAGCGCGAGAAGGGCAAGATTACGATGAAAGGCGGGCGAAGAGAGAGCGCCAATGAATGTAAATGAGGGTGAATCACAAAATGAGGCACCATCAATGCTTCTTCCACCCCGCCTATTACAGAAGAGCAAGAAGGGGCTTCAGTTCCAGCTCCTATGCCTCCAGTTCCTCCACCGGCTACTTCGGGTTAACAAGTGACCGAAGCTATTCAATTATTGACCCAGTTAGTTGCCGCCTAGGCACAGCGGCAGAATACGGGCCCAAGTGATCGGTCAGCTAGTACCAGAGCCCGTGATTTTATGAGTTTGAATCCTCCAGAGTTCTTTGGGTCAAAGCCGGATGAAGATCCACAAGGCTTTATTGATGAGATGTTGAGGACATTAAAGATTATTCATGCCTCCGAGACTGAATCTGTGGAGTTGGCATCTTATAGACTCCGGGACGTGGCGGTCTTATGGTATAATAATTTGATAGCATCAAGAAAAGAGAATGCGCCTCCTCCGGTTTGACAGGAATTTATAGATGCTTTCATTCGCCACTATTTGCCACCCGAGGTCCGCCGAGCTAGAGTGGAAAGATTTCTAAATTTGAAACAAGGAAATATGAGTGCCCGGGAGTATAGCCTTCAATTTAATTCTTTGGCTAGGTATGCTCCGACTATGGTGTCCGACATGGGAGATCGGGTGCATAGATTTGTGAGTGGCTTAGGGCCACATTTGTTCAAGGATTGTTTGACGGTTTCGTTGCAAGATGGGATGGATATCTCCCGTATTCAAGCTCATGCCTAGAATCTAGAAGGACAACAACATCCGCAAAGAGGTGATCGTGATATGGATAGAGGGCAAAGCAAGAGGGCCAGATCTATGGGTATAGGCAGTGATTATAGAGGGGGATCAAGGCAGGCATATTCTAGACACTCAGGCCAATCGGTGACTAGTGCACTCCCCGATTTGCAGGTAGGAGATTTGATGGCTCCTTCCGTTCAGGGTAGGGTCAGAGCTTGAGGGCCTTAGGATTTTAGTATGGGGGAGATTATAGCCAGAAGAGACCTCTAGTGTCGCGATGCAGCCAGTGCGGTAGATTACATTCCGGACAGTGTCGCCAGGGTTCGGATGCTTGCTATACCTGTGGCCAGGTAGGGCACATGATGAGAGATTGCCCGTCGATGAGCGGTAGAGTTGGGATCCAGCCCACAGGATCGGCGGGCGGTTCTTCTTCGGTACGCCGGTGGGCGTACTCGTTCTCCCGATTCCAAAGAGTCGAGCCGAGGTAGAGGCCAAGGGGGAGCATGCTTTGTGGTCCGCTCGGCCCCGTATATATGCTTTAGCTAGACGACGAGGATCTCGAGTCCTCCCGATGTGGTTACGGGTACATTATCGTATTTTCCCATGATGTTTATGCATTGATAGATCGGGTTCCACACTATCTTATTTTACTCGATGTGTCGCTAACCATATTGGGGTTAAACCCGAGCCAATTAAACCTTTTGAGGTATCCACTCCTGTTGGTGATCCCGTGATAGCTAGACAAGTGTACAAAGATTGTATAATTGTGATATGTGACCGCCAAACTAAAGATGATTTAGTTGAGCTAGAAATGTTAGATTTCGATGTGATTATGGGTATGGATTGGTTGGCCTCATGCTATGCTAATGTTGATTGCCGAATGAAAGTAGTTCAATTTTAATTTTCGGGAGAGCCCGTGCTTGAATGGAAAGGTAATACAGCATCTCTAAGAGGTAGGTTTATTTCCTACCTTAAGGCAAGAAAAATGATAGCCAAGGGCTATATTTATCACTTAGTCCGAGTTCATGATACCGAAGCAAGGTTGCCAACTTTTCAATCCATTCCGGTAGTGAATGAATTTCCGGATGTATTTCCAGATGAACTTCCAGAGAGAGAAATCGATTTTGCCATTGATGTGTTGCCGGATACCAAGCCTATTTTTATTCCTCCTTACCGAATGGCTCCGGCAGAATTGAAAGAGCTAAAGGCACAGTTGAAAGATTTGCTTGAGAAGGGGTTTATTAGACCCAGTTCATCACCGTGGGGAGCACCTGTCCTATTTGTAAGAAAGAAAGATGGCTCCCTACGAATGTGCATCGATTATAGATAGTTGAATAAGGTGACCATAAAGAACAAATATCCTCTCCCAAGGATCGATGATTTGTTTGATCAATTACAAGGTGCCAAATAGTTCTTCAAAATAGACTTGAGGTCGGGTTATCATCAAATGAGAGTTAGAGAAGAAGATATTCCCAAAACAGCTTTCAGAACGAGATATGGCCATTATGAATTTCAGGTGATGTCATTTGGGTTAACTAATGCCCCGGCAGTGTTCATGAATTTGATGAATAATGTATTTAGGCCTCTCTTGGATCTATTCGTAATAGTATTCATTGATGATATTCTGGTGTACTCTCGCACAGAATCAGAACATGCCGACCATTTACGTATTATTCTTGGAATTCTTCGAACTCAGAAATTATATGCAAAATTTTCAAAGTGCGAGTTCTGGCTCAATTCTGTGACATTCTTAGGTCACGTTATTTTAGATGATGGCATTCGAGTTGACACCCAGAAAATTGAAGCTATGAAGACTTGGCCAAGGCCTACGACGCCTACAGAAGTTCGTAGTTTTCTGGGATTGGCAGGTTATTATAGAAGATTCGTAGAGGGCTTTTCATCTATTTCATCCCCATTGACGAAGCTAACTCAGAAGTCAGCTAGATTTCAGTGGAATGATGCTTGTGAACGCAGCTTCCAAGAGTTGAAGGACAGATTAACCTCAGCTCCAGTCTTAACACTCCCAGAAGGGCCGGATGGTTATGTTGTATATTGTGATGCTTCCGGTGTTGGGTTAGGGTGTGTATTGATGCAGCATGGTAAAGTCATTGCTTATGCTTCGAGACAGCTGCGGAAACATGAAAAGAACTACCCAACGCATGATCTCGAATTGGCTACTGTTATTCATGCATTAAAGATGTGGAGACATTACTTGTATGGTGTGCATATTGATATCTAGATAGATCATAAGAGTCTCCAATACATTTTCAAACAGAAGGAGTTAAATCTGCGGCAAAGACGGTGGTTAGAGTTGTTGAAAGATTATGATGTGAACATTTTATACCACCCCGGAAAGGCAAATGTAGTAGCTGATGCGCTTAGCCGCCGATCAATGGGTAGCCTATGTGAAGTTCCTCCCGAGAAGAAAGAATTGATTCATGAGCTCCACCAACTAGCTAATCTTGGAGTACGTCTGATTGATGCAGGTGGTGCAAGAATTGGTATTAATAATCCCACGGTTTCGTCCTTGAACATAGAAGTAAAAGAGCGGCAATATGAAGATCCTCAGTTGAGCCATTATAGAGACACATTTCATGAAAAAGAGAAGTCTCCATTTGAAACTTCTATAGAGGGAGTTCTTAGATACCAGGGCAAAGCTATGTGTTCCGAATGTTGTTAATTGCGTCGTCGAATTTTAGAAGAAGCTCATTATTCTCGGTACTCTATTCATCCGGGAGCGACAAAGATCTATCATGATCTCAAGCTGATATATTAGTGGGATGGCATGAAGAGAGATATAGCGGAATTTGTAGCTCAATGACTGAATTTCCAGCAAATAAAGATCGAACATCAAAAGCCAGGAGGATTATTGCAAGCGATGGAAATTCCTACTTGGAAATGGGAAGTGATCAATATGGATTTTATTGTGGGATTACCTCGTTCCCGAGGCAAGTATGATTCGATATGGGTGATTGTGGATAGATTGACGAAAGCAGCTCATTTCCTTCCGGTCAGAACCACCTACTCAGCAGAAGATTATGCAAGGTTGTACCTCAAGGAGATTGTGCGACTTCATGGAGTTTACGATATCCATTCCAAGAAGGTTTGGGTACTCAAGTAAGGCTCAGTACAGCGTTTCATCCGCAAACTGATGGGCAGGCCGAACGTACCATTCAGACTTTGGAGGATATGCTAAGAGCATGTGTTTTAGATTTTGGTGGTAGTTGGGATGACCACTTAGCCCTAATTGAGTTTGCATACAACAATAGCTACCATTCCAGTATCCAAATGGCTCCGTATGAAGCTTTATATGGAAGGAAGTGCAGGTCCCCAATCGAATGGTTTGAAATAGGAGAGGTACGCTAATAGGCCCTGAGTTGATCCAACAAGCAGTAGAAAAAGTCAAGGTTATCCGAGATCGATTGTTGACAGCCCAAAGTCGCCAAAAATCTTATGCGGACAACCGCCGGCGAGACTTAGAATTTTAAGTTGATGATTGGGTATTTTTGAAGGTGTCACCAATGAAAGGTGTGATGAGATTTGGTATGAAAGGAAAGTTAAGTCCTCGATACATTGGACCCTATAAGATTATCCGCAAGGTGGGTCAAGTAGCTTATGAATTGGACTTGCCTTCGGAGCTTGAATTAGTCCATCTAGTTTTCCATCTCTCAATGCTCCGCAAGTGTGTTGGGGATCCTGCAAGGATTGTGCCAATAGATGATGTTCAAGTGACAGAAAAGCTAGTTTATGAAGAAGTACCCATTGCCATATTAGACAGGCAAGTGCGAAGACTTCGAAACAAGAAAGTGTCCTCAGTTAAAGTCTTGTGGCGAAATAACAATCGAGAAGAGATGACTTGGGAGGCGGAAGAGAAGATGAAATCTACATATCCGCATTTATTTCAGCCTCCGGAAGAGATCTATGATGAGACATCGAGATTATGAGGTATGTATGTTTTCTTTTATGCATATGGGTCGTGTTAGACCAACTTATATTGTTATTGTTTTGTGGCCCTGTGAGGCAATGTTATTATGGGTTGTTGTGACAGGATGGTAGTACCAAATTACAGGGGAGACTCTGGCAAAATTTTTATAGAATCCCCGATGACTTAACATTCGAGGACGAATGTTCCAAAAGGGGGGAAGAATGTTACATCTTGAAAATTTCCCGTTAGCGTACAGTGAATAGACTAACGAAGGGCATGGCGAATATGATGTTTTGATAAGTAAGAAATAGCCTTTAATGGTCCTAATTAAGATTTCCAAGACATTCGAGGTAAGAGAAGAAAGTTGTTAGGGAAAGCAAGTCATATGTTGTGTGTTGGACAAGAATTACGAGTATCGAGTTAATGACGTTCTAATGATGCTTTGGGAAAGAGTTATAACGTCCCTTATATTGATGTTGAAGTGTTAAACAAGTGTTAAGAAGGTTCCATAAGGATTGGAGATCAAACGAACGACGGAGATCATTTCAGGAAAAAGGAGTTATACGACCGACTTATACGGTCCGTATAACATTATACGATCTGTATAAGGGGCCGTATAACACCCAGCAGAGATGATGTCTTGCCAGTGGTGAACCACGACCACTTATACGGGCCGTGAAATGTTCCACAGACTGTATAAGTGTCCGTGGAAGTCCCGACGAACTGAATAAGTTCAATTATATAAATGTGGTCTCACTTCATTAATTTCATTTCCCACATTTCTTCATCTCTTTCAAGACCTCTAGAAGGTTCGATATAATTCATCCACAAGAATTCAAAGGAAATTGATGATCAACTTCATTAAACAAACAAAAATCAAGAAGTGTGAAACCTATTAAAGTCATCTGAGTCAAGAAATTTCAAGAGAAGTGAACTAGGGTTTTGGTGTAAGAAGAGTATTACCAATCAAGGCTTGTTCCTACAATATCTAAGGTACGTTTTATGGTATTTTCATGATGTTTGAAGTATTGAAAAGTTGAAACACTTGGATTGTAGCAGAATATGGAAAATGGGTCATAAATGTGGGAATAGTGTCATTGTTGAGTAGTAGTTTGAATCATGAAAACGGATATGTTATGATTGTAAGTAGGTTATGAATCACATTTAGAACATGGAATGAGTATTATACATGAAAGAACATGATAGTGAACTATGACCTTGATTATGGAGAATTGAAGTGAAATCGTGAAATATGAATAAAGTAAATGAATGTGATTGTTGTTATGAATGTTTGGGAGTTGATATGGAATATGGAGGAAGTAGTATACACAAAGGAAATGCTGCCCAATTTTCTCTAGCTTTAGTAAGCACGTTCTTGTAATTGTTTAGCTAATGTTGATACGAATTCTCTTGAAGGTAGAATGTGTGCATTAAAGGAGAACAAGCAAGCGATAGAATAGTTAAACGACAAAGGTATGTGAGGCTAGTCCTTTCTTTCTAAGGCATGAATCTTATGGCATGAATTTCCTCCTTCTTCAAGAATCTCCTTTTTTCAAGAAAACTAAGAGTCCTTGTTCATGAATAGCCATATGACATAAGAGATACACTATGAGTAAGATAATGATGATGATAAGCTTGAGTCTAAAGATTCTAGAGTCCATGATATGATGTTCCTATCAAGCTAATGATGCTATCTATAATCCATTGATGTTGATCATTATATGCACTCACCTTATATGTTAATTCCTTCAAGGTGAGACAGAATGTTTATGAACGCTCCATAATGGAATCGGGGGTTCAAGACCTTATGTCACCCCGATAAAGTATAGATCTTTGAGTTCCCATGCATGAATTATGATGAGAATATTATGATGAGTATATGATGATGATATTACACCGCGCCTATATGGTCGGCATCACCGCTAAGGCGGGCGGATATACACCTGTGGCCAAATGGCATGGGCAGACACCACTAGTGGGCGGCATGAGATGGTACCCCGGACGTGGGAGGCCTGGATACAGGCTAATGCTAATGATTATCACACCGTACCTATATGGTTGGGCAGCTTATACATTTATGCATGCATGATATGATGATGATTACGAAGTAAGCCAGCATGCATTATTTCTCTTATGATTCACAGTCAGTTACAGATTGCTCCTCATTTCATTGATATGTCATTATTGTTTATGCCTTACATACTCAGCACAATGTTCGTACTGACGTCCGTTTTCTTTGGACGCTGTGTTCATGCCCACAGGTAGACGGGGAGGTGATCCAGACTCGTTGGAGCTATTAGCTGGTTTGAGAGCACTCCATTTTCCGGAGGTGCCATTGATTATTCTTTTGGTGTATATGTATATGTATGTTTTGGGCATGACGGGGTCTTATCCCGTCTATATGTCTAGTACTCTAGTAGAGGCTCTTAGATACGTAGTGTGGGTAGTACGATCTCACGCTTTCTCATTGTATATATATATATATATATATATATATATATATATATATATATATATATATATATATATATATATATATATATATATATATATATATATATATATATATATATATATATATGTATATCTATTATTTTGATAGCCGAAAGGGCTCATGTTTATAATGTGAATTTGTCCAAATGAAATAGTTTTTCTATGATTATGAGTGTAAGCGATATGAATGAAAGCAGATGAGTAATAGAATGAGTGGTGCTCGGTGGTTAGCCCCGGGTGCCCGTCATGGCCCTAGTTGGGTCATGACAGATCCATAGCTTTATTGCTCAGGGACTACATAGCGGAGCTCCATTTCATTCGGAGCTACAACTTTTGGTATTTATTCTTTTGTGTACATATTTATGGGCATGGCGGGGTCCTGTCCCGCCTATATGATATGACATACTCTCCTTAGAGGCTCGTAGATATGTGCATATGGTTAGACGTGTTTGGCCTTGTCGGCCTATATTTTGAATATCATTTTGTTAGCCTCGTCGGCTTATGTACACCTATATGGGCATTGTTATTGATGATGATATATATGTATTGTTGCCCAATGGAATTAGTATGAATAATGGATGGAATGTATGATTTAGCTATGTGGCTCACCTAGATGTGAATGTGAAAGTATGTTAAGAGGTGCCCGGGTGGGTTAGCACCTGGTGCCGGTCGCAGCCCTCCGGTTGTGTCGTGACAGGTATGATGAAAACTAGTGTTGACACTTGTGATGAGAGTCTTAATGCAAAAGTCACAACTTTTGTGGTTGAAAGGAGTAAAAACCAGTTTATTGATTTTAATGTTTTGTCTTTAGAAAGCAATCTTGAACCTTGTGTGTGTGTGAGCAATATTCCATTATTAGTTGATGATTATTCTAGATATGATGGAATTGTTGGCCATAAATGTGATTGTTTAGAATTAGGCACACCACCCATGTTTGATAAGGAAGAAAGCAATTTATCTTTAAGTTTTTCCAATGTTGAATCTGCGCATGATAATGAAATTGACTTGAATGATGAGTTTGAATATGTGGACTTTAATGATGATGTGAACTTTGGTGAGACCTTTCTTGTGAAACAATTTTTACTTAGAGATGCTTGTTTGTTTAATGATGAGTTTGAGTTTCTTAATACTCTTTCTTGTGATGGAATTAACTCCTTGTTGGATAGTTCACTTGATAAAGGACATTTTCTTGGAAAGGAAAGTGTGGGAAGTTGCTTAAGTAATAAATCTTCTTTGTGTGGTTCAAATCGTGATCTTATGCTTAATAGTATTCATGATTGTGAAAGTGAACTTACTGATGATGAAGTGACCTTAAGTATCACTTTTCTTTACTATTTGTTTGCGTATGATAAGGGTCATGATTGCTTTCGGAGCTTTTGTGATGTGGAAGACTTAAAGTGTGACTTTGAGTGTGCTAGACATATAGGAAGTGATCTTGAAGAGGATTGGGAAAGCAGTGCAGAATTCTTTAATAGTAAAGAAGAATTTGAGGATGAGTTCTCACTAGGAGCAGAATTTCAGTTGAAATCTCTAAGTGTGAATAAGCTTGAAGAGGAAAAGAAAAGTAGAATGGTGGATGCAAGTTCTAGTGTCTATTACTTTACTTATTGTGATCCTTACATGGATCACTCACTTGATATAGGCTATACCAAGTTCCTTAGCTTGAAATGTGAAAGTTATGGATTTGAATCCTGGGATAGTAGTCACGATCTTAGAGGTAAAATTCTTCCTTTTGATAAGTTTGATTGCTTATTTGACTTTTTTGTGAGTTCTTGTCAAAGGAAAAGACTAGATAAGTATGAGAAACCTGGTCATTACACACGGTTTGATCCCTTTGATGTTTCTAAGATCAATGGTGGCACATATTCTTACCTCATGATGCATGCTTCTCTAGAGTACTCTTGTAGTAATTGGATACATCATTGGCACTCTTGTTGTTGTTACTATTTAAGTTACTAGTAGATATGCTTGAGACATATGCTAAGCTTGATATGTTGACCATTTTTGTTTTTGACCTCGGAATTGATCATAAGGTTTATAACTTGTTCGAATTGATGACTTTGGGTTGGGGTGGTACATTACTTCAGTATTGGGAGTTGAATTATTCTACTTGTTTTGTAATTAGCCTTGGAAAGAATTTAGTGTATTTTAAGGTGAATCAGGTGGAGAGCCATTGGCAAGATCCTCCCTGGACATCATTGTGGTATGCAACCACGACTTGCAAACTCCATGAAGATGGTAGGTTTTCTTATGTCATGCTTCTTCTTGGCCTTTCAAATCCATAACGATAATCTCTATTATCTTTGGGCAGTTTTGTAGCACTCTTGTTTTATATCATGATTATTCACTCATGTTGTTACTTAATTATTACCCGATTAAGACTTAGAAGCTACACATACTCATTCTCGCCCATGTTTTGCAGGGATCGAATTTGAGGACAAATTCTTTTCAAGAGAGGGAGAATGATGTAATCCATATAGCCATTATGATGATCCAACTATGCCAAAATGATGTGGTTGAGGTTGATGCTGCGGTCGAGGTTGATATTAATGTTGTAATTTTGAGGTCGAAATTTGTCACGACCCAACCCCGTAGGGCACGACTAGTGTCCGAATTGGACACTCATACCCCCCTGACACTCATAATTAACATACTAATTCGCATAAATATAAATAATCACATATGATCTCAGATTAGCGCGTAATAGCCAACAGATGTCACAAAAGCCGGCGAGGCTGTCGTAAGGTACATATCATATCAGAATAAGCATATGCAGCCGACAAGGCTACCACGGCGGGTAAGACCGCCCAAACATGTATCGTACGAACATATCTGTACAGGAACAACCATAACCCACATACGTGTCTACGTACCTCAAACAGAGTAATAATCATAGACGGGACAAGGCCCCGTCGTACCCCTGAATGAATATATACATATGCAACAGAAAAGTATATATACCAAAATATGGGCTCCGGATGAAGGTACACTCCCAGAAAGAAGAATAGGTGTCCTAGGTGGGTGGATCACCAAGCTGAGCGTCTGTACCGCTGGCACGAGCAGCCCCCGAAGAAAGGGGGTCAGTACGGAATATGTACTGAGTATGCAAAGCAAGAAATACAGTAACAGAATCATAATCGAAACAGAAGATACAGAAAATAAGTGCAATATGCAGAATATCAAATATTTAGTTTGAAAACATAAATCATGCATAGGCTCTTAGAACGATGGTCGCCCGCCTGTCGATGGCGCCATACCACATCATACTCCAGAAGATTTCATATCTCCGAAACCCGACATAACCTATCACATCATAACGCCGTACCCCCCATAACGCCAAATATACACGGTACCCGGCCGAAGGGGACACGACGTACCGGACACATCATACTCCGAATATATCAAAGCGCGCACGAACATAACCAACCGGGATCCGTGAAAGAAGTACTAACCATATGCACGAGCGGAGTCGTGAGTAATAATAATATGCATAAAATCATAATCACAAACTCATTAAATAAATAAGAAATCCATACTCGGAAGTTAAGGCGAAAGTAATACTAAGTTTTTCCCGAAGGTTGTTAGAAACGAACATAGAAAAGTCGCGGGACCCACGGACGGGTATCAATTGTCACGACCCAATCCCGTAGGCCGCGACTAGCGCCCGAACTGGGCACCCGTACGTACCAAAAGCCAAAAATAGTAACGCGAGTATTTGGAAAAATTTGGGCGTAGTCTCCTCTATTTTGCGTACTAACCAAAAATTAACTCCGCACTCGTGAAATACCAAACAAAGGCCACACGGGGCCAACATATCCATATACACATATATAGGCGAGCCGACAAGGCTGCCGCGGTAGATAACCGTCCAAACATATGATACATACACAGACTGTACAGACGGGACCATAACCCACTTTTATGTCTAGCTGTGCCTCTAACATACGTACGTAATCGAAGACGGGACAGGCCCCGCCGTACCCGGATGACTATATGTACAAGGCGTACAAACATCGAAGATATATACCAAAAATATCACTCCCGAACAACAGAGCACTCCCAAGTGTGAGAACGTATGTCCTAAGCCGGCGGTGTATCAAAAGCGCGCGTCCGTACCGCGGGCATGTAGCTGCCCCCGAAGAACCGGGGGTCGATGACGGAAAATGTACCGAGTATGTAAAGCGAAAATGTGACAAATATAACCGTAGTGAAACAAAGAGTGCGTAAAATATAAATGTCAAAACCGTAGTCGTAGCCGGAGATATAAAGAAGTAGGCCTACGTAGTCTGAAGTACCAAATGAGTATTTTATCCGAGACCTCAGAAACATAATGCCAATGGTTAAGTAATGCTTACCAGATCATATGTCATCATATAGACTTATATCGTGTCCCGGCCCTTTGATAAGGGACTCGGTAGATGAAATCATATTTATAGCAAAACCATACATCACATATGCAAATAACGTGTCCCGGCCCTTTGTTAAGTGGACTCGGTAGTATAAAATCATGCATGTCGAATCGGTATCATGTGTACATAACGTGTCCCGCCCCCTTCGCGGGTCTCGGTGAATAATCATAAGGTGCCATCCCGGCCGCCATCCCCGTATCATTACATCATAATCATATACGGATAACGTGTCCCGCCCCGCAACGAGGGACTCGGAATAATGCGTAGAAGTGCGCACGAGATCATGTCCGGCCCGGGCTCGGTGAAAAGACATATCATAACTTGCACGAACAGCAATGCGAAACATATGCATACTGCACCGTACTTGATAGACAAGTTTCAAACAATAAGTCATAATACGTACCTTTCGGCAATCGTGACGGATTATGTCAAAACAATTTTAAGATTGTTCGCACGTAGCAAATATATCACAAGGCTCATGGAATATTCAAAACGATCGTTCTTTAACAAACGGAGCAGTTTAAATGACATATCATTTCAATGAAATCGGACGATAGTCGTAGTACATATGTATGCCCTTTTTGGGGATGGCATGATTACTTACTTCAAATCATGTTTCTAAGATCACGGTAAGTTATATCAAAATATATTATAGGCTCATTATATTTATACTTGACAACGGTACAATGATCGAAGACTCTTTAAGCATCGTATAGAAATAAATCAATTTAAACCATAATTAGAGGTCTCGGGGTCCGTGGGCCCACCTCGGGTAAATCGAGGGTGAACTCAAATTATGGATCTTAAACCTTAGGGAATCATTCATGAGAGTTTTGGGACAATCCGAGTTCATTTGTGAAGATTACATACATATAAGTCACTTTGATGACAATTTGTAAAGAAACTAATTCAATTGCTCGAAGGAAATGGGGCCGATTTCAATCTCGGGTTTCAAGAGACGTAATCATATCTAAGGCTCGCGACCGAGCCTATTACGTTTAGAACATGCCTAAGAATGAAAGGGAAGACTTTACATACCTTCGTTATGCTTTACGTCGTCCTATTTCGATTCCCGTTTCGCCAAAAATCTGCAAATGGTCATCTTTACCAGTTACTATTCATGAAGGTTAACATTTTAATCTTTGGGTCATACTTGGCTACCGAAATTTCGGCAGCACTTTCCCTATACATACAACACCCCCGAGATTCAACTCGGTTCAAGATAATCAACAACAGCCCAACAACAATACCAATAACAATAACAAGTATTACAAAATACACAATATGGCACACTAGCCATCTTTCCAACCTAACATGACATTTTTCATTCCGACCTTACATTTCCAAGTCAATCTTACCATTTTCATATTCATCACTTATCAAGATCATTACAACATAATTCGGAGGCATATCATATCGTTTTCACCAAATATTCATAGAATATACACAATATACAAGCCTCCTACCAAAGTCATATTTCACCCACAACTTCTAATCTTTTAGCAAACATATTCATGACATATTTCTATCTTCCAACTTCATCAATAACAACATCCTCCACATTCTACAAGTTAAATACATTTGTTTTCATCCAAAATTTTCTTCAAACCCCATTCTACAATTCACCATACCAACAAATGAATTTATCACGCTATTTTCTTCGTTCTAATCCGTTAAAACTCTAAATAAACTTGTTAACAATGAAAAAAAAAACCTTATTCATACCTTAAGTGCACAGCCACCACGTCCACCCTCTTATTTTTAGTTGATTTTTAGCTCAAATCGAAGGCAACGCGACGTAGAACACTTTTCTCTTTATGGGCTTCTGGATTCGGGGCTCCGATTTTGGTCAAAAATTGATTTTCTCTCTAGGCTCTCCTCTACCTTTTTCTCTAGAGTTTTCCAGGTCTTGTTAGTCTGAAAATGATGGAGAGAAACTGAATTTTGCCATTAAAAAGCGTGGGTAATGGGCCTGACCCGAATTGGAATCGGGTTGGGCCCATTTCACTGCCCAGCTTGACCTTTCGACCTTAAAACATCCATATCTCCTTGTACCGACGTCGTCTGGGAGCCCACGACCTACCGTTGGAAAGATATTTCAATTATCTACAACTTGTATTTCTGGGCGTTTTCCCAAATTCCAAACTTATAATGCCGTTGTTGCCCCTCCAAGTCAGGTCATCCGAAAACGTTTTCTTAAAAATATTCGTTTGGAGGGCTTCCACTTTGATTTGGCCCTGTGGCCCTTCACGAGTTGTGTTTAGCTTTACATATGCGACTCATATAACTTGTCACATGTCCCAAAAAAATCTTGACGTGTGGGCCCCACCTCGCTTACAATTAATTCGACGTTCGAAAATGCAGATATAACATTCTCCCCTTTAGAACATTCGTCCTCGAATGTTAGATTGGCCTTATAGGTCCTACAATGGTTTCGGGGGAGGTCCTCTTACCAACTAAATACTTGTCTCTTTAATCAGAGCGCATGTGGGGTGTTCATTGTTCAACCCCTGCTTGCTCCATCCCAATATATGTTTTACTTCCATTTTAACAACCTTCTTATCCTTTCTTCTCGGTCCCTTGCAACGTTATCATAATCCCACATCATACCGCATGACATCATGATTGGAGTCGACGCATAGAAACATATCGGACAGCATCCATAATTAGAGTCGACGTACCGAACTATGTCGACGTATCCGTAGTCAAAGCCGACGTATAGAAGTATGTCGAACGTATTCGTGTTCGCAGTCGACGTACGTAGTTGTATCGTACAGATTTGTGATCGTAGCCGACATACAAAAGCATATCTGACAAACCTATATTCGCAGCTGTGTGTACCGGACTATATCGATAAATCCGTAGTCGAATCGTACGCATAGAAGCATGTCGACGATCGGTAATCGGAGTCGACATATAGAGGTTTATCGGACGTATGTGTAATCGGATTCGTAAGTACAGAGGAGTAATAGGCAAAACCTCATCAAAGTCAAAGGCGTAAGTACGGCCGGAGGCGCGTACGTATAACGTACGTAATCGTGATCGAATCGACCACTTCCACTAAGGCTTTAGTGATTTACGAAAATTTTCCCTTCACCATATTTCTCGTATTTCTATTTGGATTTCTATTTGGATTTCCTTTTTATACCTTTGATACATAACATTCCCTTATCGCGTCTTATCGCAAACGTGCAATCACAATATACATATATATTCATGCGCAATGTTTCCGCATTCTCATTCGAACTCTTTTCCAATTTCTTCCTACTCGATCTAGGCATAGTAAGGTGATTCATAGGTCAAGTTTCCAAATAAAGTCTCACCCTCACATATTTTTTTTTTTTTCAATTCCTACACAATTAACTTCCCCGCTTCGTTGGTTGGTTCCTTCAAGATTCTCGCTTATTCACATTTCTTGTCCTTCATCTCTTCTCATATCCGTACTCATTTTCTTTTTCACATATCGCCACACTAGACTAATTTGTAATGTAGTCGTGGTTTGTCTATTCTTTGACAACATTCGTATTCAAATCTCCGCTTCGTTTCATGTATTCCGTTCGCAAACCTTTCGTCTATCACAACTTTAGTCGCCGGGACTCGACTCCTAATCGCATGGTCACCAGAGGAAAATCATACACATACACATACATTCACTAGTATCTTATTTGCGAACGTCTCCGACCATTATTCAAATTCGCTCAATTTCCCGAGCGGTATTGCGCTTCTTCTTTTCGCCCATTTAGTTCGCCTCGGTATCGCGTGACTCTGTAAGGGCACTAGCTATTCCACACATTCTCTTTTCCTTTAGGTTACCCCAAATTTCCATTCATAACTCATACTTATACTCGTGAATTTTTTTTTTTTTTTATATCCTTCCCAGGGGGTCACCCATCCCAGAATTGCTCTAGCCTGCGCACGCTTAACCTCGAAACTTTCACGCGTTTTGATGCGTTAGGGCTAGTATAATTTTGTCGATCGCCCCGCACGACCTTTGTCACATAATTTAGGGCAGATCGGGATCTTAGTAAATTTTCGAGAAAATTCTCGTAATGGGTCCCACCCCCCGGCTATACCATACAATTACCATATTGCCCTTCCGAACTTTCGATATTCACTTTCATCTCGGGGGTTTCTAAACTCATACCGATATCATACACACATCGGAAATTCTAGGAAACTTATGTACTCATAAATGATCAATCGGGGTCTAACTCCGGGAGCCGCCGGGAATCGTGTCCATCATCCTCATCCGTCCGCCACCCGCTCGTTTGACTCCCGATTACCCGCATCCGAGTCCAGGAGTATAGATAACCAGGCAATTCCTGGTTTACTGATGGCCAGGACAAAGGACTAGCGTAAGGTGTAACACTCTCCGGGGAGGCCTGTCTAACATAGTGCTCTACATCACAGAGCTGCTGGCATAGGCTCAGAAATCTCCTCCTCCGGGGTCCCAGAAGAATACTCGGCCGATCCGTACCATGGCTATCCTCCTCCCTAGAGGTAAGAAACTCTGGAGGGATCGTCGCCGGATCCTTCGAGGGGTCCGTATCATAGCCGCCCTCCGTAGGATCCTCTGACGGATCAGTCTCAATCGAGTAGCTGGGGCTCCGCCTACTCGCTCCCGGCGACATCCTAGGGGCCTTCTTAGCACCCCCATCCCCCTCGTCAGAAGCTATCCTCTTCATCCTTTATCAATCTACAATCACCTGCAGGAGGAGGATCAGAAACAATTTTCCAAAATACTGACGCTGTTACTCTTTTGGAGCCTCGCTGTAGACACAGCAATTCGTTGGGGAGAACCACCCTAACATTGCTCTATCGCACGATCTAAGATTCAAAGAAAGGTAACACCCTAAATGTCATGTAGCCTCTTGTCTATAGATGTGGTGCACAACACACCGATAAACAAGACTCTACCAGACACGGCCTGTAGACATTCCGAGGACTAACCGCTCTGATACCACTTTTGTCACGACCCAATCCCGTAGGCCGCGACTAGCGCCCGAACTGGGCACCCGTACGTACCAAAAGCCAAAAATAGTAACGCGAGTATTTGGAAAAATTTGGGCAGAGTCTCCTCTATTTTGCGTACTAACCAAAAATTAACCCGCACTCGTGAAATACCAAAGAAAGGCCACACGGGCCAACATATCCATATACACATATATAGGCGAGCCGACAAGGCCGCCGCGGTAGATAACCGTCCAAACATATGATACATACACAGATCGTACAGACGGGACCATAACCCACTTTTATGTCTACGTGTGCCTCTAACATACGAACGGGGAATCGAAGACGGACAGGCCCCGCCGTACCCGATGACTATATGTACAAGGCGTACAAACATCGAAGATATATACCAAAAATATCGCTCCGAACAACAGAGCACTCCCAAGTGCAGTAACGTATGTCCTAAGCCGGCGGTGTATCAAAAGGCGCGTCCGTACCGCGGGCATGTAGCGTGCCCCCCCGAAGAACGGGGGTCGCACGGAAAATGTACCGAGTATGTAAAGCGAAAATGTGACAAATATAACCGTAGTCGTGAAACAGAGTGCGTAAATATAAATGTCAAAACCGTAGTCGTAGCCGGAGATATAAAGAAGTAGCCGACGTAGTCGAAGTACCAAATGAGTATTTTATCCGAGACCTCGTAAACATAATGCCAATGGTTAAGTAATGCTTACCGTATCATATGTCATCATATAGACTTATATCGTGTCCCGGCCCTTTGATAAGGGACTCGGTAGATGAAATCATATTTATAGCAAAACCATACATCACATATGCAAATAACGTGTCCCGGCCCTTGTTAAGGGACTCGGTAGTATAAAATCATGCATGTCGAATCGTGTATCATGTGTACATAACGTGTCCCGCCCCCTATCGCGGGTCTCGTGAATAATCATAAGGTGCCATCCCGGCCGCCATCCCCGTATCATTACATCATAATCATATACAGATAACGTGTCCCGCCCGCAAGTACGAGGGACTCGGTGAATAATGCAGAAGTGCGCACGAGATCATGTCCCGGCCCGGCTCGTTGAAAAGACATATCATAACTTGCACGAACGCAGCAATGCAAAACATATGCATACCGCACCGTACTTGATAGACAGCTTCAAACAATAAGTCATAATACGTACCTTTCGGCAATCGTGACGGATTATGTCAAAACAATTTTAAGATTGTTCGCACGTAGCAAATATATCACAAGGCTCATGGAATATTCAAAACGATCGTTCTTTAACAAACGGAACAGCTTTAAATGACATATCATTTCAATGAAATCGGACGATAGTCGTAGTACATATGTATGCCCTTTTTGGGATGGCATGATTACTTACTTCAAATCATGTTTCTAAGATCACAAGACATATCAAAATATATTATAGGCTCATTATATTTATACTTGACAACGGTACAATGATCGAAGACTCTTTAAGCATCGTATAGAAATAAATCAATTTAAACCATAATTAGAGGTCTCGGGGTCCGTGGGCCCACCTCGGGTAAATCGAGGGGGTGAACTCAAATTATGGATCTTAAACCTTAGGGAATCATTCATGAGAGTTTTGGGACAATCCGAGTTCATTTGTGAAGATTACATACATATAAGTCACTTTGATGACAATTTGTAAAGAAACTAATTCAATTGCGCTGAAGGAAATGGGGCCGATTTCAATCTCGGGTTTCAAGAGACAAAATCATATCTAAGGCTCGCGACTGAGCCTATTACGTTTAGAACATGCCTAAGAATGAAAGGGAAGACTTTACATACCTTCGTTATGCTTTACGCTCGTCCTATTTCGATTCCCGTTTCGCCAAAAATCCGCAAATGGTCATCTTTACCAGCTTACTATTCATGAAGGTTAACATTTTAATCTTTGGGTCATACTTGGCTACCGAAATTTCGGCAAAAGACTTTCCCTATACATACAACACCCCCGAGATTCAACTCGGTTCAAGATAATCAACAACAAAATTTCAACAACAATACCAATAACAATAACAAGTATTACAAAATACACAATATGGCACACTAGCCATCTTTCCAACCTAACATGACATTTTTCATTCCGACCTTACATTTCCAAGTCAATCTTACCATTTTCATATTCATCACTTATCAAGATCATTACAACATAATTCGGAGGCATATCATATCGTTTTCACCAAATATTCATAGAATATACACAATATACAAGCCTCCTACCAAAGTCATATTTCACCCACAACTTCTAATCTTTTAGCAAACATATTCATGACATATTTCTATCTTCCAACTTCATCAATAACAACATCCTCCACATTCTACAAGTTAAATACATTTGTTTTCATCCAAAATTTTCTTCAAACCCCATTCTACAATTCAGCCCATACCAACAAATGAATTTATCACGCTATTTTCTTCGTTCTAATCCGTTAAAACTCTAAATAAACTTGTTAACAATGAAAAAAAAAACCTTATTCATACCTTAAGTGCACAGCCACCACGTCCACCCTCTTATTTTTAGTTGATTTTTAGCTCAAATCGAAGGCAACGCGACGTAGAACACTTTTCTCTTTATGGGCTTCGGGATTCTCGGCTCCGATTTTGGTCAAAAATTGATTTTCTCTCTAGGCTCTCCTCTACCTTTTTCTCTAGAGTTTTCCAGGTCTTGTTAGTCTGAAAATGATGGAGAGAAACCGAATTTTGCCATTAAAAAGCGTGGGTAATGGGCCTGACCCTGAATTGGAATCGGGTTGGGCCCATTTCACTGCCCAGCTTGACCTTTCGACCTTAAAACATCCATATCTCCTTGTACCGACGTCGCCTGGGAGCCCACGACCTACCGTTGGAAAGATATTTCAATTATCTACAACTTGTATTTCTGGGCGTTTTCCCAAATTCCAAACTTATAATGCCGTTGTTGCCCCTCCAAGTCAGGTCATCCGAAAACGTTTTCTTAAAAATATTCGTTTGGAGGGCTTCCACTTTGATTTGGCCCCAGGGCCCTTCACGAGTTGTGTTTAGCTTTACATATGCGACTCATATAACTTGTCACATGTCCCAAAAAAAATCTTGACGTGTGGGCCCCACCTCAGCTTACAATTAATTCGACGTTCGAAAATGCAGGATATAACACCCACCCGAGCCCGCTTATGGAATTTAGGGGATGTTATGCCTTAAGGAATCCCCTACGAAAGTTTCGGGGCGATCCGAGCTCATCTATGAAAGTTGCGAGCGTTCGTAGTTTCGGAACCTTTAAAAGCCAAATTCTTTACAAAACCTTTGAAATTCCATCAAATGAAAACATAAAAACCTTAGTTAGGCTACATTAAGAGAGTAAATCTTCAAAAATGAATA
>NW_026727634.1:0-30407 GCF_029784015.1 Lycium ferocissimum
TGGAACTAGTGTCAATCTACTTTGTAATATCCGTACCATGTCTTTCGTTTTTGTCCCTTAAATTCTCGTTCTCGTTAATGTCTTTCATATATCACGACACCTGGGCCGAGACGCCCACTCCGAAACTCTCCAGAATAACCACCGGATCCGGCCCTCTTGGGCCGGCTCGGTCGTTAGGACACACGTGTCCGCTAATACAATCATAGATGAGATATCATACGCATTCATATACATATACATATAATTAGTATCAACTAACCCACAAAATACTTCCGTACACTATTCAACCCTATCCAAATTCGGAATCGTGACGTACTTTCTCGTCTCTTCTCTAGTCCGGCCCGTCGCATACTACGTGGCCTTTTATGGTCTCCAACCATCTCGTATATTCTAATTTCACTTAGGCCATTCTTGGTTTTTCATTTGTCTTTACGTACTAATCTTTGAAATTTCTTGCATACTTCCCAGGGGGTCACCCATCCTAAAATTACTCCCACCTGAGCACGAATGTTATATCTCGCATTTCGCACGCCGGAATATTTTTAAGTTGTTGCGACAAACTAGGGACGAGGTTATTTTTCGACTTTGTTGTAATGCATAAGTGTTTTATGATTTTATGGAATGGAAATATTAACAAAAATTTGGGTTGAAAGTGGAATTTTGAAAATTTGTAGTTCATGAAAAAATAAGGCACACATGTGCGAGCCATGGCTACATGGAAGATTAATATTTAGAGAGATGGATGACTTGCTAAGTCATTTTCATCAAGTTCATCTTTTGGAAATTTCTAGAAATTTGAAGAAAGATTTGAAGGGAAAAGAAAAGAAAAAGAATTGGAAAAAAAATTTGGAGAAAAATAGGGGCACATGACCGGCCATGTCCCCCCCCCCCTTTATATATATATATATGTGTGTGTGTGAAAAATTACAAGACAATTCATCTTGCAAAGTCTAGAAAAATCAAGAAAAAGAAAAGAAATGAGAGAGAGGGAGTTCGGCTGCCATGGCTGGCCGAACCTGCCCTCTTGGTTTGGTCATGGAAAAAATATCTCCTTCATGTTTTCCTACTAATTGAAAGGCTCTCGTCGACGTGGAGTGGTGGTTGGAACAAGAAAATCATCCGTTGGTGCCATAACTACACCTAGCCGAGAAGGGGAGATGAAGGAAAGGTATGATTCTATCTTGTTTTTCATATGTTATAGATGATTTGTATACGTTGTGAAGTATGGAAATGAATGGAAATCATGGAATATGGAAGATGGAGTTGTGGTCGTGTATGTGTGTTTGGCCGTGGGTATGTGTGGTGTTGTATAAAGGTGGTGAGCTAATTGAATTCAACATGTTTTTGTGTTGTTGTAATGCATAAAAAATGAATGAAACTCATGGAAGGTTGTATGTTGTGGAGTGGGCCGAATAGGGCTGTTTTGTGCATTAAATGAATTAATGTTATCTTGCATTTTTGGTTGTCGTCGTTATGAATGTTATGACGTAGAATGAAGGTTTGATCACTTAAATTGAAGATAAGGTTGTTGTGGGCTGATTGAAAGCTTAATGTGATTTCAATATGTTTTCTTGAATGTATGGAAATGATGTTGTTAACATATGAGGTTGTCGACATAGTTTATGAATTTGAAAGAAAGAAATATGTCGTTATTGTTTCCATTGAGTGGGAAGGTCTCGGGTAAGATTGGATGTTGGTTTGGACATCTTGAATTGCCTATCGATATTGTTGTTATGTTTGTTGGTTTGGTTGTTGTGATTTGGCCGAGTTGAATTCTCGGGGTTGGTGAATATATAGGGGAGGTGCTGCCGAAATTTTCATAGGAGAAGTGACGGCTTGGAATTGGGTTCTTTAATGCTTATGGCTAATGTTGGATGTCCAATGACATTTTTGTAGATTGAGAGAAGCCAAGACGAAAGCGTGGATTAGTTTAGAGGGCGGCAAGGTATGTAAAGCTCACCTTTCTTTCTTTGGCATGTCTTAGTATGAATAGGCTATGATATGCTTCCCGAGGTGTAACTCTACTCCTACGATCCGAGCATGTCTGTGATTCTTATTTGTTTCTTGACCTCCGTATGCCTAATGTAGTCAAGCTATGGTTTTTATGCCTTTGTATGATTGAATAAGAATGTGCTTAAAAGAATATGTTCATAAAAGGGGCAGAAACTACGAACGTCCGTATCTTTCACATATGGGCTCGGATCGCTCCGAAACGCTCGTGGGAGGTTCCCTAATGTATAACATCCTTGACATTCGCAGGCGGGCTCGGGTCGGTTTGATACTTGCCCGTGGGCCCGCAAGACGTCCCGTTGTATAATCCTAACAACTTGTTAATATAACTTAGTATGGCTAATACTCTGACTTCCGAATATGATTACTCACTTATCGGTTAGGTTTGAAATAAAGATTCGTATGCATATGATTTGATACGTAACTCTAATTGCTAACTTATACTTGATGTGTTCTGAACGATATTCGGAAGAATTCTGATTCGGTTATTGCCTGGATTCTGGAATGATGGTTCGTTTTGAATGTTCTGTTAAGTCTGTGTATGTGTGTTACACCCCGTATTCTCGTGCGTTGAATTGCATCATAAGTTAGTCTCATAAGCTCAAAGGACAGGGTTATGTTTGAAGTTATAAGTGTTTATGTTATGTTCAACAAGTGATGAGTAAGTGCCGCGAAGGTGGGAGGTTAAACGAATCGGGAAAAAAATAAAATAAGTTTTGCTAAGTTTGGGATGTTGAATAAGTTATACAGACTGTATGGAGTTTTGGACATATCCAAGTATGCAAATAAAGAGATCGACGTATAAAAGTTTTAGGTCTCGAAATAATTTCCGCGGATGAACGATGGTATGCTAAGTCTACCGCTACGATCGCTACGTTGCTACGGTTGCTACAGTGATGCCGACTTTGGCACCTATATAAGGGGCAGAAACCCCATTTTTCTGCACTAAAATTCCGCCAAATATTCCAGAAATTTCAGCAACAAAGAGAGTAAAAATACATCACAAAAGTAAGGATTTTGAGCAATTTCAAGTAACGGAGTATTAATCAAAGTCCGGGTAACGTGCAGTTGCGATTGTAGTATTGTTTTGCGGTGGAATTGGCTTGGATTCAAAGTGAAGGAGTGAAGATATAGCATTATCATCAAGGGAAAGGTATGAATCTCTTTCTATTTGTGTTAATATCGATTTATTTACGGAGAAGGGGCTGTAAAATCATTACAAAATGGCTATGTGATGGAAATATGGGACGAACACCATATGGGCTATTCTATGGAATACGTTGATATGGGAAATGATGTTTTTGTTGTTGGTATCGTTGTTGTTATTGTTGGTTGTTGAATTGAGAATTCGGGCTAGGCATATAAACAGGGGAAATGCTGCCCGATTTTCTATTTAATATAAAATAGTATAGCTTGAAACTTGGTACAAGTGTGATAAAGAGGCTAACGTTAGTGTGAATCCTCTTAAATGTAGACTCGCGAATTCGGATGAATAAGTGTGGATAATCGGAGGTTGAACAGTATGTTAAGGCTCATCTCTTTTCTTTCAAAGGCATGACTCCCACGTTATAATGTCTTAAACGTTTTATATCTCCTTTGCTTGCCAAAGTTAGAAGCCTATGACTCCAAGGTACAAGTTCTTTTCCTAATAGTTCATAGTTGCTTATATTAAAATGTCCATGTTTTTCAAAAACCAAGTTTTAAGAGGTTGAGAACTTTTATGACTAAAACGACGAATATGTCTTTACATTGGTAACAATGACATCAAATATGAAGAAATGCCTATGACGAATATGTCGACGATACGTTTCTACCACGAATGTAATTACGTGAGACATGTTAAAGGCTTCCATAACGTTCTCATTTTCAAACGTTAGGAGTAATGGTTCTAAGGCATGATTTTCTTTTTAAAAGTTTGCAAATGTTTTCCAAAATATTCATTTTTCTCCAAAAACCAAGTTTGATGATTTTGAAAGCTTTTATGACTAAAACGATGAACATGATTCTATGATGACAAGGATGATGCCAGATATGAGAAAATGTCTATGACAAATACGTCAAGGATATGTATATGCACATGGGATGGGGGAAGGGATACATGGGGGAATGGGAAGGGAAACATGTTTCATTGCCACCGGTCACTGGCTTATCATCCCGGACGCGGATGCCGGACGCGGGATTTATGGGCGAGCCGGAGTTTTTCGGCGCTATGTGGGCGAGCCGACGTCGTTCGGCGCTATGATATGATATGACACGCTATGATATGATATGACACGCTATGATATGATATGACACGATATGATATGATATGATACGCTATGATATGATATGATACGACATGATATGTTATGACAAGACACGACATGATATGAGTTCTATTCTCCATGCCTACGAAAAAGAAATGTTTTTTTTAAAAAGAAAAAAAAAACAGGCATGCGTAGTATCCGGCCAAAAGGGCATTCACACGTACGGGTTACTCTCTTACCTCATTATCCGTTCTATGATCCCAAGATGTTTATATTCATGCGTTATGCTGCTCATTATCTTTTTTTTCGCCTTACATACTCGTACATATTCGTACGACCCCTTTCTTCGGGGCTGCGTTCATGCCGCGCGGTACACCTGTGTGAGTCAAGACATTAGCGTAAGATGTTCCAGCGGGATCGGCGAGCTCCATTCTCTCCGGAGTGCTGCCGAGTCAGTATATATGCGCGTTATGGTATCTGATTATGTTAGAGACTTTGCAGACAGAGTCGTTTGTATAAGATGTCAGTTGTGAGCGGCTCTATAAGCCGTCGTATTGTTATACATGCTATTACAGATTTTGTACGGTCGCAAGTTTTGTTTGATTTGAAAAGATATAAAGTATGTTCGTTTTTCAAAAATTTTTCATTATGCATTTATGATCTGGGCAAGGGCCCATTATGACTACGAGTAGTATGATGGTCAGAGGGTTCGCTCGGCCCTAAGTAAGGGTCGGGTGCCCATCACACCCTACCGGATTAAGGGTGTGACAATGTGTTTGGAGATGTATATAGATCACCCGATTCTGCTCGTGCATATGTTTGTTACTTCCTTCGCCGAGTCCCGGGCCGGTACTATCGTGCGCACGGGCTATGATGAGCTTCGAAGTATGATGTCATATAACGCCGAGCCCCTTTTTGGCCGGGTACCGTGGTTATGTGATATCATTATGGTGTTATGATGTGTCCGTACGCCGAGCCCCTTTTTGGCCGGGTCGTGGTTATGTGATATGATGTGTGACGGAGATGCGGGGAGATCCGAAAACTTCGAAGTATGATGTGTTGTGGCGCCCGGCGGGAGGGGCGACCACGTTCCGTCCGCCGGGACCCCATTATGGGCCGCATAGGATGTATGATATGCTATTCCGTTTGATCCGATGATATAATAATTTGATAATGTGGGAATCGACAATATAATGAGTACATTACGATTGATGCGATAGTCCGATGATGTGACGATCTGATGATATGAAAATCTGATACTATGATAATTTGATGATACGATAATATGATGGTTCTGTGCGAAGTGATGATATGATCTATAAGACAGAGATGTGTTTCGAGAAGAAGGAAAAATAAGCTAAGCCTTCTGACATTCTGACTACTAAATCTGTTTTCTGTACTTCGTATATGATTTCCGAATTGATATGATTATGATGTGTTTTGCTCACCGGCATACGAATGTACAGCATAAGGGTTGCACAGGCAAGTTATGATTCTCCAGTTCCTATATTTGTTTTCTGTGGTTCTTCATTCCAGTTACGATTCTGTTGTTGGGATTTCCTGCTTTACATACTCAGTACATATTCCCGTGCGCCCCTCTTCTTTTTTGCGTTTCATGCGCGCGGTACACCCGAAGTGAGCTAAAGATATTAGCAGAAGATGTTCCAGCGGGATTGGCGAGCTCCACTTGCCCCGGAGCGCTGCCGAGTCAGAGTTTGTTCGTGATATGATATCCGAGTCATGTTAGAGACTTTGCAGAAAGAGTCATGTGTATAAGATGTCCGTTGTGAGCGGCTCCATAAGCCGTAGTATTGTTATATGTAGATTTACAGATTTTGTACGGTTACAAGTTTTGTCTAATTTGAAAAAAAAAAGCATGAAGTATGTTTGTTCTTTTAAAAACTTCGTTATGCAGTTATGATCTGGTTAAGGGCCTATTATGATTACGAGTGTTACGATAGTCAGAGGGTTCGCTCGGCCCTAGGCAAGGGTCGGGTGCCCATCACACCCTATCGAAAATTGGGGTGTGACAAAGTGGTATCGAGCGGTTCGTCCTGGGGGTTGTACATCAGTCGTGTCCGGTAGAGTCCACATTTATGGTGTGAAAGCGCGCCACATTTATAAACAGGAGGCTACGGGGCATCTAGGGTGGTTACTCTTCTTTGGCATCATAGATCGTCTTTGTAGAGCCAAGTTATAGGAAATTCCCGACTTTGACCTTTGATTTCCAACAGAGGCTCCGCGTTGTCGGGCGGAACGACAAGCGGTATGGAAGGTTACAAAGCACGCAGGTAAGTAAAGATACGAAAGGTGTATGTTAAGTAAGGCATTGGCATACGATTGAAAGGCAAAGTGAAAATTGGGAAGGAAAGTCAGCGAGAAAGTGTGATACGTGTAGTCGTGTTGAGCATATGAGGTAAATCGAACATCTTTGGATCTTTGTGAATATTGAGAGCCCTGTGTGGCTATGATACGATATAATATGATATAATATGTATGTATATGATGATGGCCCTGTGAGGCACTGTTGGTATTTCCTGCGTGCAGGTTTTGGAATAGTAAGAGATACAGAGGAAACTGTGCCGAAATTTTTCTGGAAATAATACGAGAATGGGATACAAGTTGGAAAATATTTCGAAGAAGTCGGGTTAATAGTAGCGATGAAAGTTGACCAAGCTGTAAAGTACGGCTGCCCTCTAGGAATAAGTTAACGGTGGAACGAGTGGTGAAATAGTAAATAAGATGTCGGTGGAAATATGGTAGTAAGGAAATTTGGAAGGACTTGTCCTACTAGGCGATGATCATGGAAAGGATTCGGTAGATCTGGATAAAGTGATATGATTAAGACAAAGATACGGAGGAAAAAGAATTGTGACGAATGGGGATGTGTTAATAAGACAGTTGCCCGGACGTGTCGTGGGGGCGTTTTGGGAATATGATAAAATTTCGACGTACTCAATATTATGTGTAGAAGGTCGTGTGGTGAGAAAGACGCAGTCAGGAAAGCGCTAAAGCATCGTATTCCATCAAAGTTCCAAAGTTAAGCGTGCTGGCGTGAGAGCAAATCTAGGATGGGTGACCCCCCTGGGAAGTTTTCTGAAGATCTTACAAATTCAGAGGTAAGGAGCGAATAAGAAATTGGAGTAGTCTAAGAGAGACTAGAGCATGTGGAGCGGCTAGAAACCTCACAAGAGCACGTAGGACGGTGTGAATCAGGTCAGTGAAGAGAAGGAGTTAACGGAAAGAAAGGAATAAGAAGGAAACGAGACAACAGTGTAGTAATAGGTTATGGTGTATGACTGAGGATACGAGTACCATAAGCGGAGGATTATGAGAGACCAGGTTATAGAAAGACAAGAAACAAAGCAGAGTGAATGTTAGGAAATGACTGTGATGATACGGATCAAATGAGAATGAACAGAATACGTTTTGAAAATGAGAAAAGGACTATGTAAGAGTAGAGTGTTCTGAACAAGACAGAGGTAGCATAAGATTTCTCGTGTGCAGAAAAAGAAACAGGCATGAATGGATAATGGTATAAACATATGTTATACCCCGCATTTTTAGAGCATGAGCGTGACACGTGCTTCCTCAAGAAAAATTGACAATCATGTTGTTGCTACATAATTTAAACTCACGTTGATAGTGTTGTATCTCGTATTTTCGTACGTCGGATTATTTGCGAGCTGAGGTGGGGCCCACACATCGAGATTTTTTTTGGGACATGTGACAAGTTATATGAAGCACATATGTGAAGTTAAACACAACTCGGAAGGACTCTCGAGCCAAAGCAAAGTGGAAGTCCTCCAAAGAAATATTTTTAAATAACGTTTTCGGGTGATCTGACTTCGAGGGGCAAATACGGTATTATAAGTTTGGAATTTGGTAACATATCAAGAGATAGAAGTTGTAGATAATTGAATTAGCTTTCCAACCATAGGTCGTGGGTCCATAGATGACGTCGGGATAAGGAGTTATGGATGTTTTAAGGCAGAAGGGTCAGTGGGTTAGGCCCAATCCGGGCCCAACCGTGTTAGGCCCATGACCCACGGTTATTTAAGTAAAATTTCAGCCTTTCCCCCTCATTTTTCACATCAAAACACCCAGAAATTTCTGGAGGAAAATAGAGAAGAGATCCTAGAGAGAAAAAAATCAATTTTTGACCAAAATCCGAGCCCCGAATTTCGAAGCCCATGAAGAGAAAAGTGTCGTACGTCGCGTTGTCTTCAATTTGAGCTAAAAATCAACCAAGGAGGAGAGTGATAACGTGGTGGCTGCCTACTTAAGGTAATATGAAGGCTCCTTTTCATTGTTAACAAGTTTATTTAAAGATTTAACGGATTAGAACGGAAGAAATAGCGATATAAATTCGTTTGTCGGTGTTGATGTGGTAGCCGTATAGGGGGCTGTTTTGGTGGGGTATGATGAGCTAATTTTATTTAGTATTTTGGTTGTTGTGTTGTGGATTCTATGATGTTAAATGAAGATTTAATGGTTTAAATTGAAGTGGAAATTGTTTGGGGATTATTGAAGAAGTTAAGGTGATGTTAGTATGATTTCTTATATTTGCATGAATGATATTGTTAATGTGTGGTTGTTATATTTCATGAGTATGGAAGAAAGAAAATGTGTTGTAATTGTTCTTATTGAATTTGGAAAAATTCGGGTAGTGTATGTGTTGGGTGGACCGTTTGAAATGTTATGTGAATTGCTTGAAGTATGCTTGAATTTTGCTTGTAAGGTTTTGAGCAAGTATTCGAATGTGAGATCATTGGTATTGGCTTGATTACATGTGATTGAATTGAGTATAAACGAGATGCCGTTGAATTGTGTGACAAGAATTGTTAAGGTTAGAATATATTTTGTATTGATTATTGAAGTTGTAAGTATGATAGTTAGTATTGTTGTTAATAATGTGGCCGAGTTCCATTCTCGGGTTGTTGTTGTAAATATTGGCCAAGTTAGGATCTCGGGGGTGGTGTATTTACAGGGGAGATGCTGCCGAAATTTCGGCAGAATATAAGTGAATTTATTGAGAAGTTAAGATAAGTGAATGACAATGAATCTAATGGTTGTGTCAATTCTCTTGCATGTAGATTAGCGAGTTCGGGCTAGTAAGCGTAGCTAGTAAGGCGCGGCGCGGTATGTTAAGGCTCGTCCTTTTTCCTTCTATGGCATGAATCATACGTTGCGATTTTATAAACGCTCCCATAACGTCCTTATTTTCAAAAGTTAGAAGTTATGATTTCAAAGCACGATTTCCTTTCTAAAAGTTTATGAATGTTTTCCAAAATATTCATTTTTCTCCAAAATCAAGTTTTACGATTTTTGAAAGTTTTTATGACCAAAATAACGACTATGATTCTATGATGACAATGATGATGCCAGATATGAGAAAATGACTAGGACGAATATGTCAAGGATATGTTCTTACCATGAATACGACGATATGAAATGTTAAGCTATTTTTGGATAATGACTATTTTAAAGGTTTCAAAGTATATGAAATGATATGTTATGACCCTGTTTTATGTTTTCCGTGATGCTATCCTTGATTGATAGTCTCGCCTTATAATTGTTCCTTCAAGGTGAGACAAAGCGCCCATGACTATTCCATAAAGTAATCGGAGGTTACCGACCTTACGTCACTCCGACGGATACATGACTTTTCTTTGGGCTCTCCTGCATGCTTACATGATATATGCACATGATATATGTATATGTATATGGGGAAGTATGGGGAAAGGTGAGGCGCTATAGACGCATAGCCACCTGATCAGTTGGTATAATATGATACCATCCCGGACGCGGGATGCCCGGACGCGGGATATGTGGGTAAATGGATCGGGCCGAACGTTCCTCGGCATTATATATGTATATGGATCGGGCTGCACGTTCCGCAGCATTATATTATATTATATATGTATATGGATCGGGCTGCACGTTCCGCGACATCATATTATATTATATATGTATATGGATCGGGGCACGTTCCGCACAATATGATATGAGGATCGGGCACGTTCCGCGGCACTAAGCATGCATGGTATTCGCCAAGAAGGACACTCATATGTACGGAGTTTCTCTCTATATCATGATATGTTCTATATTTCTTTTATGTCATTAATTATGTTATGTATCTCTCGTATATTATTATACATGCCTTACATACTCGGTACATTGCTCGTGCGCGCCCCTTTTGTGGGCGCTGCGTTTCATGCGCGCGGTACACTCGGACAAGTAAGAGCTATTGCGAAGACGTTCCGGCGGAGTTGGTAGGCTCCATTTGTACACAGGTCTTTGTAGCCGAGTCGGATTATATGTCTTTGTGCGGTTTGTTCAAAGTTAGAGACTTTGCGAACGAGTCGTGAGTCAGTGTCGATTTTGAGAGTGGGTCCATTAGCTAATATATTTTTATTACGCATTATGTTACGAGTCTTTACGCTTACGGTTTGTGTTTAAATTGGGAAACGTCAAAAAGAAATTTTGAAAATTTTACTATGTATTTTACCTTTATTTGATTTAAGCATCCAAAGAGAATATGTGAGTAATAAGAGTCAGCGGGTTCGCTCGGCTCCGAATATGGGGTCGGGTGCCCATCACACACCGGTAAGATCAGGGTGTGACAAAGTGGTATCAGAGCAGGTCTGTCCTAGGGGTTGTCTGCAAAGTCGTGTCCAGTAGAGTCCTGTTTATGGGTGTGAAGCCGGCCACATTTATAAACGGGGGAGCTCGCGGGGCATCTAGGGATTGTTGACCTTTCTGTCCTATGATCGTGCGATAGAGCCAAGTCCTAGGAAAATGGAATCTCTATACGGTTTTACCTACGACGGAAGAAAGTGAGAAGCGGTACGGAAAGTTACGGGGACGAGTATTGATGTTCGTTACGTTACCCGAAAGTTGGAGGCTCGTATGGGCGAGATGTGTCGTATACATATGTAAGCACACGCAAGGTATTGTAATATTTCTTTGTGTGCGATTTGAATAGTGAGAATGATAAAGGAGGCCCTACTAGAATGGGTACGTCTAAGAGAAAGAAGCGCGGAAAGGAAATACGATAAACGAGCAATAAGCGAGATGCGACGTTTCGAAAGGTTATGGATTTGGCATGGCGATGAAGGTGCGATCACTACCCTCGGGAATACGGGAGGCCCGGGACGGGAAATAGTCGTACACACAAGTGGGAGGTGAACATTGGGAACCGAAAAGGGTAAAACGATAATTGTAAAAAAAGGACGTGTTACGAAAATATCCGGAATCGGTAAGGCTTTAAATTGCTCTAGATCGAGGTAATAAAGGTCATGTGAGGGAGCGGACGTGATTATATCGCATTAAGGCACCGGATTCCACCAAAGTTTCGAAGTTAAGCGTGCTCGGTGGGAGCGATTTCGGGATGGGTGACCCCCGGGAAGTATCCCGGATATTCTACATATTCGGACATAAGAAACAAATGAGAAGTTAGGGTAGCCTAAGGGAAAGCTGGAGCATGTGGGATGGTTGGAGACCATAAGAAGATGCACGGGACGAGCGGACATGCTCGGTGAAGAGACAGGAAGTGCGTCACGGCCACAGAAATAGGATAGGCTTGAACGGTGTTTGGAAGTATTTTGTGGGTTAGTTGATAGTAATTATATATATATATATATATATATATATATATATATATATATATATATATATGAAGGTGTAGGATATCCCGGATATGATTGTATCGGTGGACATGTGAGTCCCAAAGAATCGAAGCTACGGTAAGGAAGGCATTAGTCAAGTAAGGGAATCGAAGCCCAAGTGACGGCGAAAGTGGACGGTATAAGTGCTACAAGGAAAATTTGTCATTATTTTGTTATGGACTAAGGGCGGAGGGTCTAATATGGTGATAGTTGGGAAGGAAAGAGAGTGTGTTAGTGGAAAACAAAGAGAACAAAGTGTCGAAAGAAGGCGAAAGGTAAGAAACCTCGGTAAAGGAGGCTCGAGAGAAATTACCGGCAAAGCGCGAGATTGTTTGGGTAAGGACTCAAAGTAGACATGTGAAAAGGAATAGAAAGTGATAAAAGGAAACGGGAAAGGAGTGTACGAGGTTTGAAGACCGATTTTGATAAGCAAGGCGGAAAGAATAGTGACTAAGACGGGGAATGTGAAGTAAGAAAAAGAGTGATTAAGCTTAGCGACGATATAATAAGACTTTGGCCTTGAAAGATATATGAAGGAATAAATGTATGGCCATACTAGTATGGTTGCCTCGGCATGGAAGAAGCTGCTGCGAGAGGATGACCTAGGAAAGGGCGAGATCTATGTGTTAGAAAGGAATAGTTCACGAGCTTTAGGACCCATATGAAGAAATAGCAAGAAAAAGAAGGTAATCGAAGGTGGTTAGCATATAAGGAGCCCCAAAGGGGGGGAGACCATATTATATTAGACCTAAAAAGGAACCGCAGCACTATCAAGTGTCAGAAAAAGAAACCTATTAGCTTGGAATCAGAGTTCAAAGTATGTCGGCATGTCGCCAGGATACTTGGGAAAAAAAAAGGGAGAAACGAAGTAACAATGAGTGTACCAAGAGACGGATATGAGAGTAAGGAAGTAGCCTATAGCCGATCGTTAAGTAAAGGCGCGTACCAAGACATGGCTTTCGTTAAGGTGCGGTGACGAACAATAACGGAAAGAAATGACTGGAAAGGACGGGGATAACAAGTTGGTATGGCGAAGTAGGAAAACCTATGACATGGAGCAAGGACTCATGAAAAGGTCAAGGAGTTCGATTATAAGACAAAAGGATGAGGAACGGGCATAAAGAAAAGAGCGGCTAAACAAAGGAACCCTCCCGGAGGATTATGACGCCCGTAAGGTCGGTTGAACATTCGAGGACGAATGTTCTAAAGGGGGAGGATGTTATACCCCGCATTTTTAGAGCATGAGCGTGACACGTGCTTCCTAGAAAAATTGACAATCATGTTGTTGCTACATAATTTAAACTCACGTTGATAGTGTTGTATCTCGTATTTTCGTACGTCGGATTATTTGCGAGCTGAGGTGGGGCCCACACATCGAGATTTTTTTTTGGGACATGTGACAAGTTATATGAAGCACATATGTGAAGTTAAACACAACTCGGGAAGGACTCTCGAGCCAAAGCAAAGTGGAAGTCCTCCAAAGAAATATTTTTAAATAACGTTTTCGGGTGATCGACTTCGAGGGAAAATACGGTATTATAAGTTTGGAATTTGGTAACATATCAAGAGATAGAAGTTGTAGATAATTGAATTAGCTTTCCAACCATAGGTCGTGGGTCCATAGATGACGTCGGGATAAGGAGTTATGGACGTTTTAAGGCAGAAGGGTCGGTGGGTTAGGCCCAATCTCAAGGGCCCAACCGGGTTAGGCCCATGACCCACGGTTATTTAAGTAAAATTTCAGACTTTCCCCTCATTTTTCACACCAAAACACCCAGAAATTTCTGGAGGAAAATAGAGAAGAGATCCTAGAGAGAAAAAAATCAATTTTTGACCAAAATCCGAGCCCGAATTAGAAGCCCATGAAGAGAAAAGTGTCGTACGTCGCGTTGTCTTCAATTTGAGCTAAAAATCAACCAAGGAGGAGAGTGATAACGTGGTGGCTACCTACTTAAGGTAATATGAAGGCTCCTTTTCATTGTTAACAAGTTTATTTAAAGATTTAACGGATTAGAACGGAAGAAATAGCGATATAAATTCGTTTGTCGGTGTTGATGTGGTAGCCGTATAGGGGGCTGTTTTGGTGGGGTATGATGAGCTAATTTTATTTAGTATTTTGGTTGTTGTGTTGTGGATTCTATGATGTTAAATGAAGATTTAATGGTTTAAATTGAAGTGGAAATTGTTTGGGGATTATTGAAGAAGTTAAGGTGATGTTAGTATGATTTCTTATATTTGCATGAATGATATTGTTAATGTGTGGTTGTTATATTTCATGAGTATGGAAGAAAGAAAATGTGTTGTAATTGTTCTTATTGAATTTGGAAAAATTCGGGTAGTGTATGTGTTGGGTGGACCGTTTGAAATGTTATGTGAATTGCTTGAAGTATGCTTGAATTTTGCTTGTAAGGTTTTGAGCAAGTATTCGAATGTGAGATCATTGGTATTGGCTTGATTACATGTGATTGAATTGAGTATAAACGAGATCCGTTGAATTGTGTGACAAGAATTGTTAAGGTTAGAATATATTTTGTATTGATTATTGAAGTTGTAAGTATGATAGTTAGTATTGTTGTTAATAATGTGGCCGAGTTCCATTCTCGGGTTGTTGTTGTAAATATTGGCCAAGTTAGGATCTCGGGGTGGTGTATTTACGGGGGAGATCTTTTGCCGAAATTTCGGCGAGAATATAAGTAATTTATTGAGAAGTTAAGATAAGTGAATGACAATGAATCTAATGGTTGTGTCAATTCTCTTGCATGTAGATTAGCGAGTTCGGGCTAGTAAGCGTAGCTAGTAAGGCGCGGTGCGCGGTATGTTAAGGCTCGTCCTTTTTCCTTCTATGGCATGAATCATACGTTGCGATTTTATAAACGCTCCCATAACGTCCTTATTTTCAAAAGTTAGAAGTTATGATTTCAAAGCACGATTTCCTTTCTAAAAGTTTATGAATGTTTTCCAAAATATTCATTTTTCTCCAAAATCCAAGTTTTACGATTTTTGAAAGTTTTTATGACCAAAATAACGACTATGATTCTATGATGACAATGATGATGCCAGATATGAGAAAATGACTAGGACGAATATGTCAAGGATATGTTCTTACCATGAATACGACGATATGAAATGTTAAGCTATTTTTGGATAATGACTATTTTAAAGGTTTCAAAGTATATGAAATGATATGTTATGACCATTGTTTTATGTTTTCGTGATGCTATCCTTGATTGATAGTCTCGCCTTATAATTGTTCCTTGAGGTGAGACAAAGCGCCCATGACTATTCCATAAAGTAATCGGAGGTTACGGACCTTACGTCGCTCAGAACGGATACATGACTTTTCTTTGGGCTCTCTGCATGCTTACATGATATATGCACATGATATATGTATATGTATATGGGGAAGTATGGGGAAAGGTGAGCGCTATAGACGCATAGCCACGATCGGTTGGTATAATATGATACCATCCGGACGCGGGATGCCGGACGCGGGATATGTGGGTAAATGGATCGGGCCGAACGTTCCTCGGCATTATATATGTATATGGATCGGGCTGCACGTTCCGCGGCATTATATTATATTATATATGTATATGGATCGGGCACGCACGTTCCGCATCATATTATATTATATATGTATATGGATCGGGGCTGCACGTTCCGCGACACTAAGCATGCATGGTATTCGCCAAGAAGGACACTCATATGTACGGTTGCTCTCTATATCATGATATGTTCTATATTTCTTTTATGTCATTAATTATGTTATGTATCTCTCGTATATTATTATACATGCCTTACATACTCGGTACATTGCTCGTGCGCGCCCTTTTTGTGGGCGGCTGCGTTTCATCGCGCGGTACACTCGGACAAGTAAGAGCTATTGCGAGAAGACGTTCCGGCGGAGTTGGTAGGCTCCATTTGTACAGGTCTTTGAGGGTCGAGATTATATGTCTTTGTGCGGTTGTTCAAAGTTAGAGACTTTGCGGAGACGAGTCGTGAGTCAGTGTCGAGTTTTGAGAGTGGGTCCATTAGCTAATATATTTTTATTACGCATTATGTTACGAGTCTTTACGCTTACGCTTTGTGTTTAAATTGGGAAACGTCAAAAAGAAATTTTGAAAATTTTACTATGTATTTTACCTTTATTTGATTTAAGCATCAAAGAGAATATGTGAGTAATAAGAGTCGGCGGGTTCGCTCGGCTCACGAATATGGGGTCGTGCCCATCAGTAAGGTAAGATCGGTGTGACATACCTATAAAGGGGGAGCGGGTAAGAAAAACAAGTGGGATAAGAACGATTGATATGATAATGTGTTTAATATAGGCATCAGGCTACAATGAGCCCCCCCCTACTCGAAGTAAGTTAGTAAGGTTGGAAAACCAATAGGTGTACAAGAGTTAGAATTTGGTGTTTGAAATGATGTGAGAAGTCTTTACAAAAACCTCGAATGACGGTACAGGGAAATGGAAGCGTATGAAGAAAAAAAAGAGTATGACAAGAGAATGATATTGGATAGCCTAAACGATAGTATGAAGAACGACAATAGCTATAAAGAGGGAGCTCCCCCGAGGCGCTTATAAGACCCCGTATGACTAGTTGAACATTCGAGGACGAATGTTCTAAAGAGGAAAGAATGTTATATCTCGCATTTCGCACGCTAGGAATATTTTTAAGTTGTTGCGACAAACTAGGGACGAGGTTATTTTAAAACTTTGTTGTAAGGCATAAGTGTTTTATGATTTTATGGAATGGAAATATTAACAAAAATTTGGGGTTGAAAGTGGAATTTTGAAAATTTGTAGTTCATGAAAAAATAAGGCCACATGTAGTGTGGGCCATGGCTACGTGGAAGATTAATATTTGTAGAGATGGATGACTTGCTAAGTCATTTTTCATCAAGTTCATCTTTTGAAATTTCTAGAAATTTGAAGAAAGATTTGGAGGAAAAGAAAAGAAAAAGAATTGGAAAAAAATTTGGAGAAAAATAGGGCACATAATGGTAGGTCATGTTCCCCCCCCCCCTCCTTTATATATATATATATGTGTGTGTGAAAAATTACAAGACAATTCGTCTTGCAAAGTCTAGAAAAATCAAGAAAAAGAAAAGAAAAGAGAGAGGAGTTCGATGGCTGGCGGCACATGCACCCTCTTTGGTTTGTCATGGAAAAAATATCTCCTTCATGTTTTCCTACTAATTGAAAGGCTCTCGTCGACGTGGAGTGGTGGTTGGAACAAGAAAATCATCCGTTGGTGCCATAACTACACCTAGCCGAGAAGGGGAGATGAAGGAAAGGTATGATTCTATCTTGTTTTTCATATGTTATAGATGATTTGTATACGTTGTGAAGTATGGAAATGAATGGAAATCATGGAATATGGAAGATGAAGTTGTGGCCGTGTATGTGTGTTTGGCCGTGGGTATGTGTGGTGTTGTGTAAAGGTGGTGAGCTAATTGAATTCAACATGTTTTTGTGTTGTTGTAATGCATAGAAAATGAATGAAACTCATGGAAGGTTGTATGTTGTGGAGTGGGCCGAATAGGGGCTGCTTGGTGTGCATTAAATGAATTAATGTTATCTTGCATTTTTGGTTATCGTCGTTATGAATGTTATGACGTAGAATGAAGGTTTGATCACTTAAATTGAAGATAAGGTTGTTGTGGGCTGATTGAAAGCTTAATGTGATTTCAATATGTTTCTTGAATGTATGGAAATGATGTTGTTAACATATGAGGTTGTCGACATAGTTTATGAATTTGAAAGAAAGAAATATGTCGTTATTGTTTCCATTGAGTGGGAAGGTCTCGGGTAAGATTGGATGTTGGTTTGGACATCTTGAATTGCCTATCGATATTGTTGTTATGTTTGTTGGTTTGGTTGTTGTGATTTGGCCGAGTTGAATTCTCGGGGTTGGTGAATATATAGGGGAGGTTTTAAAAATTTTCATAGGAGAAGTGACGGCTTGGAATTGGGTTCTTTAATGCTTATGGCTAATGTTGGATGTCCAAGGACATTTTTGTAGATTGAGAGAAGCCAAGACGAAAGCGTGGATTAGTTTAGAGGGCGGCCAAGGTATGTAAAGCTCACCTTTCTTTCTTTGGCATGTCTTAGTATGAATAGGCTATGATATGCTTCCCGAGGTGTAACTCTACTCCTACGATCCGAGCATGTCTGTGATTCTTATTTGTTTCTTGACCTCCGTATGCCTAATGTAGTCAAGTTATGGTTTTTATGCCTTTGTATGATTGAATAAGAATGTGCTTAAAAGAATATGTTCATAAAAGGCGAAACTACGAACGTCGTATCTTTCACATATGGGCTCGGATCGCTCCGAAACGCTCGTGGGAGGTTCCCCTGTATAACATCCACGACATTCGCGGGCGGGCTCGGGTCGGTTTGATACTTGCCCGTGGGCCCGCAAGACGTCCCGTTGTATAATCTAACAACTTGTTAATATAACTTAGTATGGCTAATACTCGACTTAGAATATGATTACTCACTTATCGTTAGGTTTGAAATAAAGATTCGTATGCATATGATTTGATACGTAACTCTAATTGCTAACTTATACTTGATGTGTTCTGAACGATATTCGGAAGAATTCTGATTCGGTTATTGCCTGGATTCTGGAATGATGGTTCGTTTTGAATGTTCTGTTAAGTCTGTGTATGTGTTTGGAGATGTATATAGATCACCCGATTCTGCTCATGCATATGTTTGTTACTTCCTTCGCCGAGTCCCGGGCCGGTACTATCGTGCGCACAGTGCGAAGTATGATGAGCTTCCGAAGTATGATGTGTCGTACGCCGAGCCCGCTTTTGGCCGGGTACCGTGGTTATGTGATATCATTATGGTGTTATGATGTGTTGGTGCGCCGAGCCCCATTTGGCCGGGTACCGTGGTTATGTGATATGATGTGTGACGGAGATACGAGATCCGAAAACTTCCGAAGTATGATGTGTTGTGGCGCCCAAGGCCGGAGGGGCGACCACGTTCGTCCATCGGGACCCATTATGGGCGCATATGATGTATGATATGCTATTCGTTTGATACGATGATATAATAATTTGATAATGCTGGGAATCGACAATATAATGAGTGTTTCGATGATGCGATAGTCCGATGATGTGACGATCTGATGATATGAAAATCTGATACTATGATAATTTGATGATACGATAATATGATGGTTCTGTGCGAAGTGATGATATGATCTATTTTTTATGTAAGACAGAGATGTGTTTCGAGAAGAAGGAAAAATAATCTAAGCCTTCTGACATTCTGACTACTAAATCTGTTTTCTGTACTTCGTATATGATTTCCGAATTGATATGATTATGATGTGTTTTGCTCACCGGCATACGAATGTACAAACGCATAAGGGTTGCGCGTAAGTTATGATTCTCCGAGTTCCTATATTTGTTTTACGTCGGTTCTTCATTCCGATTACGATTGTTGTTGGGATTTCTGCTTTACATACTCGGTACGTATTCCCGTCGATTCCCCTCTTCGGGGGGGGGGTGCGTTTCATGCCGCGCGAGTACGCCCCGAGGTGAGCTAAAGATATTAGCGAAGATGTTCCGGCGGGATTGGCGAGCTCACTTGCCCGGAGCGGCGCCGAGTCAGAGTTTGTCTGTGATGTGATGTCCGAGTCATGTTAGAGACTTTGCAGACAGAGTCGTGTGTATAAGATGTCCGTTGTGAGCGGCTCCATAAGCCGTAGTATTGTTATATGTAGATTTACAGATTTTGTACGGTTACAAGTTTTGTCTAATTTGAAAAAAAAAAGTATGAAGTATGTTTGTTCTTTTAAAAATTTCGTTATGCAGTTATGATCTGGTTAAGGGCCTATTATGATTACGAGTGTTACGATAGTCAGAGGGTTCGCTCGGCCCTAGGCAAGGGTCGGGTGCCCATCACACCCTATCGGAAATTGGGGTGTGACACTTAACCTCGAAACTTTGGTAGAATTCAGTACCTTAACGCTGATATAATCACGTCCACTTCCTCGTATGACCTTTACTACATAATTTGGAGCAAGTCAAGATTTTTCAGATTCCGAGACATATTCGTAATACGTCTGTTACACCTCGGAAATTTCCCTTAGCGTACAAGTGAGTAGACTCATGAGGGACATGATGAACATGAGGTTTAGATGAGCGAGAGATAGTAATCGATCGACCTAATTAAGATTTCCAAAGACATCCGAGTTAAGAAAAGGAAGTTGTTAAAAGAAGCGAGTTGTAAGTTGAGAGTATCGGATAAGGAGTACGAGCATTGAGTTAATGGCGTATGAATGATGCCCCAAGGGAGATTTATAACGTCCCTTAGAATGGTATTGAAGTGATGAACAAGTGTTAAGAGAGGTTCCAAGGATCGGCGATCAAACGAGTCGACGAAACAACTTTCGGAAACACGGCAAACATACGGCCGGACATGCGCGTATAAAATCTGCGGCGTATGTCCGGCCGTAGAATTGTGAGAATGACTTAAGCCCTTTGGACCAAATGTACGGTCCAACATACGGCTGGTATAAATTATACGGACCATATGTTGGTCCGTATATTTCCAATCGGGCTGAACTCTATTTTATATAAGGGACCTCATTTCATTTCATTTTCATTTTCATCTTCCACCTCCTCCATTCAAGAAACCTCAAGTGTTCCAAACACTTCATCCATGAGAAAACAAAGAGAAATCAAAGATCATCAACTAGAAATAGAGTGAAACAAGTGGAAGAAACTTCATCAAAGTCATTGACAAGAAATTCCAAGAGAGAGAAAGTAGGGTTTTGGTGGAAAAGGTGAATTGTCATCCAAGGCCTATCCCTTCATCATCTAAGGTAAGTTTCATGTTTATTACATGCTAATTGAAGTATTTTTAAGTTGAGATTCATGGATTGTAGAAGAGCACCACAAATGGGTCATTAAATGGATGGATATTGTCATTAGTGATTAGTAGTGAATTGAATCATGGAAATGAATATGTTGATGATATAAATGTGTTATAAATGACCTATAGAACATGAAATAAGTATTGGATACGGAAGAATACGACGATGGATTTTTAGTCATAACTATGGGAAATTGAGGTGAAATTATTGAATGCGAATCGTGTGAATGAACTACGATTATTGTTAATGATATCATGATGATTATTATGAATGTTGGGAGTTGATATGGAATATGGCGGAAAGTAGTATAAACAAAGGAGACGCTGCCCAAATTTCTATAGCCTTAGTAAGTATGATTTTATGATTATATAGCTAATGTTGATGCGAATTCCATTGAAGGTAAACGAGAGCATTAAAGGAGAGCGAGCAAGCGATAGAATAAGCTAAACGACAAAGGTATGTAAAGCTTAGCCCTTTCTTTCCAAGGCATGACTTCTATGGCATGAAATTCCTCCTTACTACGAATGTCCCATCTCCAAGAAAGTTAAGAGTCCTCACTCACGAATAGCTATACGAAACAAGAGATATGAGTTGAATGCGAAAATGATGATAGTAAGCTAAGAGTCTTTATGATGAATTATGATAAGCATGTTATAAAGGGCATACTATGATAAGCATGTTATGATACGCATGTTATGGTAAGCATACTATGATGATCATATTATTGATTATTATACCGCACCTATATGGTCGGGCAGTTATTACAGTTATGCATATATAATAGTGATGTTAAGTTACGATAGAACCATGATATGCTTATAAGACAATCCATAATCATAAATCTACAAGATGTACGATGTTGAGTATATGGTATGTATGCACAAATATATGTATTATGACGATATGAGATATATGTGATGTGATCGAGCCCTCGTGGCCGAATACGATATGCTGTCGAGCCTATGAGGCCGAATACGGATAATGATCAAATGTGTATAAATAGATGCGACATTATGATAAGTATATGTATGTGTATGATGAATGCAAGATGATGACTAGATACGTTAAGGTCATGATACCCCTATGTGATGTATATGTATATATGTATGTATCGAGCCCATGAGGGCCGAGTACGGATACTGTTAAGCCCATCGAGCCCGAGAGGGCCGAGTACGAATGCCATCAAGCCTATCGAGCCCAAGAGGGCCGAGTACGTATACCAATGGTCCCATCGAGCCCAAGAGGGCCGAGTACGTATACCAGTAATGTCATCGAGCTGAGAAGGCCGAGTACGTATGCTAGCGATTCCATCGAGCCGAAGGGGCCGAGTACGAATGATACTAATCTATAGAAGTATGAGTATGCTACATGTATGACACCGTTATGAATACGACTATGTTATATGCATGATGCTTATATGAGCACGACTATGTTTCACGTATGATATCTATGTGAGTATGATTGTGTTACCTGTATGATTATACGATATGCATCACATTCATGTGAGTACGAATGAAGTAAGCATGTGATATCTTTACGAGTACGATTAAGCTATACATATGACAGTGATTAGAGTTCGAATATACTACTAACATGTAAGTGCCGAGTAAGGGCTATGTATATGCAAAGCACGTGATGCGGGCATGAGTATGACGAGATAATAGATATGAACGGTAAGTAAGTAAAGGATATGGATGTATGTGTCACACCCCGACCTTACTAGGGTGTGATGGGCACCACAAATCTCGCCGAGTCGAGTCGAACCTTAAACGTTCGCGTTACTAAAACTTGTCATTTCGAAAATTTTAAGAAACATGAAACTTTTCAAACAATAATCATTATACGAAAATGCATACTCTTTTAACATTTACAAATCATCCGCACTTCCCGACGCGCTACCCACGGGACAACTTAAAGTCTCTAGGATGTAAATACTACGACATAAGTACTCGACACGGCAACACTCCGAACCGAGATGGAGCTCGCCAATCTCAACGGAACAGCTCCTAGCAAAGTCTTTTACTCGTAACAAATGGGCGTACACGTGGCATGAAACGACCCCCGAAGAAAGGGGTCGGTACGAAGAATGTCTTGAATATGTAAAGCATCACCGAAGCGTATATCGAGAAAAGTACAACGAGAAAGCAAGTTTAGGTTACTGTCATGAATTAAATATTTAAATAAAATAGTCCCCCGGACGGCGAAACCCCGACCTAATAATAATAACAATAATAGTAATAACAATAGTAATAATAATAGTAATAACAATGATAGTAATACTAGTAATCCCCTTCGGGTGTGCCGGTTCCGACATACGTCTATCCTGGCCCCTTCGGACATGCCGGTCCCGGAGTAAAATGATGGCCCCTTCGGGCATGCCGGTCCAACATACGTCTATCCTGGCCCCTTCGGACATGCTGGCCCCGACATAATAATCCTAGCCCCTTCGGGCATGCCACTCGTGACATACGGCTACCCTGGCCCCTTCGGGCATGCCACTCGTGACATAATACTAATCCTAGCCCCTTCGGGCATAATAATAATAATAATAAAATCTCACACCCCCTTCGGAGTGGTTTTGGAAAATCTGAATAATAAGATATCACACTCCCCCTGGTTTTGAAAAGTTTTATAAAATAACACACTCCCTTCGGAGTGGTTTTGAAAAGTTTTATAAGATAGCACACTCCCTTCGGAGTGGTTTTGAAAAGTTTTATAAGATAGCACACTCCCTTCGGAGTGGTTTTGAAAAGTTTTATAAAATATCGCTTAATAGTTAGGGCAATAGCCAAAGGTTTTCCTTCAATGGTGGTACAAAAATAAGTCAAATAAAACGGTAGGCGGAGATCCGGGAATAGCGGGTCCGCCCCGGGTCAATGGAGGTGGCGTACTTAAATTACATATACTAAGCTTAATGGAGTCATTCATGGAAGTTTCAAGGCAATTCAATTACGTTATGCAAGTTATAGGTGTTTGAGCATTTTTCCAACAGGTTATAAAGATCCTAATTCAATCATACTGAATGAATAGTGCTCAAATTCAGACTTAAATTTCTATGAGCAGAATAGCCCCCGAGGCTCAAATCCAAACCTAGTACACCTAGGACATGCCAAAAGAAGGAAAGGGTAGCTTTACATACCTTTTTCCGCCGATTACGCCTCTCCAAATTCGATTCCCGTTTCGCCCAAAATCTACAAATGGTCGCATTTACCAAATATTGATTAGAACGTCTAGAAGTTAAATCTTAAAGTAATACTTGCTACGAGATTTCGGCAGCATTTCCCCTATAAATACACCATCCCCGAGATTCTAACTCGGCCAATTTTAATCAACAACAATTCCGGGAATTCAACCCGGCCAAACTATCAACAATACTAACAATTGTTCTAGCAACACTTCAATATGCAATTCAATTCAATTCCAACAACACCATTATTCATACCAATATTTTCCATAAACATCCCACACGATGTTTTTTTTTTTTTTTTTTCTCAACATACAACAACGAAATACACTTTCTTCCATCCCAGTCAAGGAATATAATCTCATCAACACACCAACGATGTTAGATGCCATTTTTATACGCATAAATCAGCCCATCCATACGGCCACAACATGTTCAAAACAGCCCATAAACACAACAACTATAACACAACACTTTATGACCTTTCCTTCATAACTATTTTCACTTTTCCGGCTTGCTAGGCCTTCCAATAAATTCAACATAAAAGATGAGATAAATAACATACCTTATATGTGAAGAAACTCAGCCACATCAACCCTTTTCCAACACCAAGCGTAAGCAAAAGCAAGAACAATCACCTTTCACGGACTAGTTTGGCGTAATCTTGTCAAATTCTTGATTTATTGGACTATAATATTTGGGAGAGGTGTAGAAAATTTTCTAGGAACTTTTAGAAGGTTAATTTGCTGAAAAGAACAGATTTATGGGGCATTTATAGGCCCCCTAGGTCGGTTTCACCGACCTCCCCTTGTGGGGCCCGCGGAGCTTCTCTTTGTTTTTTTTGGCAGCTTAAGGTCTGGTTACTAAAAGGGTCATAACGTTTGATCCCGATATGGTGTGAGGGCCCACGACCTACCGTTGGAAAGCTATTTCAATTATCTACAACTTTCATTCTTTGTGTTTTTCCAAATTCCAAACGTATAATAGCGTTTTGGCCCCTCCAAGTCAGGTCATCCGAAAACGTATCTTTAAATCATCCTTTTGGAGAGCTTACACTCATTTTTGGCTTGTGGGTCCTTCTTAGGACTTGCTCAACTCCACATGCACTACCCATATATCTCTTCATATATATTTTATAAAGTCCCGACATGTGTGCCCCACCTTAACTTATGGTTACGAGGGCTATCATCGAGTGATCACGTTAACCGATTTACTTCCTACACTCTCCAAAATCCATATATATATATATATATATATATATATATATCTTATGCTCATATAACATAATCTTCATCCCTAACCTTCCTCAATATTACCATGAACCATTTTGTGAATTTTCCTTTTTGCCCTTGACCTTTCTCAATATTTCCACATTAATAATATTCATAAACTACTTGCACATTAAAATAATTTTTTTGAAAAATGATCTTGTCCTCGACATTCCGCAACTATCTCGAAATATCCGGGCGTACGAAATGCGGGCTATAACATCTTCCCCCCTTTAGAACATTCGTCCTCGAATGTTCAATTGACCTTATGGGCGTCATAATGCTTCGGGAGGGTCTCTTTTATAGCTACTCTTTCCTTCATGCCCGTTTCTTATTGTCCGCCTTATCTCATCGTGGTGAAACCACTTAGCCCTTTTATACCGTAGCTTCGACTGCTGGGACTCACATGTCCACAAATACAATCATATATGGGATGTCCTACACCTTTATATTTATATATAATTACTATCAGCTAGCCCATAAAATGCATCCAACCGTTGTTCAAGCCTATTCTAATTCTAGGGCTGTGGTACACTTTCTGTTTCTTCACTGAGCTAGTTTGCCTCTACGCGTCTTCATATGGCTTCCAACCATTCCATATGATCTAGTTTCCCCCTTAAGGTACTCCAATTTCTCATTTGTCTCATATGTCTAAATATGTAAAATTTCTTGTAACTTCCCTGTGGGGTCACCCATCCTAGAATTGCTCCCCCGAGCACGCTTAACCCCGAAACTTTGCCGGAATTCGATGCCTTAATGCGATATTTTCACGTCGCTTCCTCGTATGCCCTTTATTACACGATCCGAAGCAAGTCGAGGTCGAGGCATTTTCGTAGCACGTCCTTTCTTTTGCAATTACCATTTTACCCTTTTTAATTCCCAGATTCCCTATGACTTGGCTCTATCGCACGATTTATGACAAAAAGAAGGTCAACAATACCTAGATTGTTACATCTCGCATTTTGTACGTCGAGATAATTTTGAACTAGTCGTGACGAGTCAAGAGCAAGGCTACCTTTTCGATTTTGCGTTAAGATATAAGTCACTCATGATTTTATGGGATGGAAATATTAAGGAAAATTTTGAGGTTGAAAGTGGAATTATGAAAATATGGAAGTAGAAGCCTAGCCGTGCATGTGTGTGTCTAGCCGTGTGTATGTGCAAGCATGTGAGTGATGAATTAATTGTATTTAGCTTGTTGGGTGAAACGTGTGGAAATGGGTGAAAAATCATGGAATGTGTGTGTTATGGTGTTGGCCGAATATGGGTTGTATTGGTTGGCAAGGAAAGAACAAATTTTATTTAGTATAATTTGATTGTTGTATTGTGAATTCTATGATGGAAAAGGAAGTCTTAATGATCAAGATCATCGTATAAACCGTTTGGAAGTTAATGTGACTATAATATGCTTTCTTGAATTTATGGAAATAATGTTGTTAATGTGTGATTTGTTAGAGTAGTTGATGAAATTAGGAGAAAGAATTGTGTTGGTGATGTTCTTGTTGGATTGGAATGGTTTCGGGTAAGGTTGGGCTTTGGATGGCTTGTTTGGAATATTGTGCGGATTGCGGAAATGTTCTTGAATCATGTTAGAAAGGTTGGATTGTTATTTGAGTATGCGATCATTGATAGTAGTTTGGATATATGTAACCGAATTGAATATATGTGAATGTCGCCGGATTGTGTAGAAAGGAAATCATTAATGTTAGAATGCATTTGGGATTGAATATTGATGTTGTTATCATGTTGGTTGGTATTGTTGTTAATTTGGTTGTTGATATTTGGGCCGAGTTGAATCTAGGGATGCTGATGGGCACCCGATGTGACCATTTCCGAAACGGAAGTGAAGTCGAGCGTAAACCCATTTCTAAACGTTAGATGTTACTTGAATTTGAACCTTGGGGACAACTGTCATTTCGAAAAATTTTAATGGTTTATGGTGAAATTATGAAACTTTTAACCTCTAAAACTTGTGCAAATGAGATCATTACCTTAAAACCCTCATAAATGCATACTATTTTGACATTTACAAATCATACGCCACCTCATTTCCCGACGTGGGTCCCTTTGTCCGGGATTACGTTGAACTACTTAGGAAGTAAATAAAAACTAAGGATGTACGTCTCTCAAATTTCTACGATCGTTATATATATAAGTACTCGACCCACAACAAATGCTCCGAATCGAGATTTGGAGACTCGAATTCTAGAAGTTCACGTTAACATTACGTCTTCGAGTTTCGTAAAATGTTGTATGAAAGTCTTTTACTCGTCCGGGCGTACACGTTTCTGCGTGGTTATATACATGAAATGGCGATTCCTTTCACCGCGTCCCTCCTAAGAACGTTACATACATAGGCAATGAACTACCGCGTCCCTCACTAGAAGCATGTTATGTGCATATGAATATGTAAGCCCATTAATGATTTTGACAAGCGTATATCGTAAGTTTTATGAGTACAACGTATGATTTAGAAAGCAAGTTTAGGTTACATGTCATGAATTAAATATTTAAATAAAATAGTCCCGCCCGGACGATTATCATGTCATGGTTTCCGGGTTAGAGACCTAATAATAATAACAATAATAGTAATAACAATAGTAATAATAATAGTAATAACAATGATAGTAATACTAGTAATCCCCGCCCTAAATAAGGGTCGGGTGTGTGCCGGTGTGACGACATACGTCTATCCCGGCCAACCCCTTCGGACATGCCGGTCCCGGAGTAAAATGATGGCCCCTTCGGCATGTCATTTCGAAAATTTTTAAGAAACATGAAACTTTTCAAACAACATACGAAAATGCATACTCTATACCCGCCCCTTCGGACATGCGCCCCGACATAATAATCCTAGCCCCTTCGGGCATGCCACTCGTGACATACGGCTACCGAATATGTAAAGCCCCGCGTATATCGAAAAGGCATGCCACTCGTGACATAATACTAATCCTAGTCCCCCTTCGGGCTAATAATAATAATAATAATAATAATAAAATCTCACAGTAATCCCCTTCGGAGTGGTTTTGGAAAATGCCGAATAATAAGCTATCACACTCCCTTCGGGCATAATAATAATTGAAAAGTTTTATAAAATAGCACACTCCCTTCGGAGCGGTTTTGAAAAGTTTTATAAAATAGCACACTCCCTTCGGAGTGGTTTTGAAAAGTTTTATAAAATAGCACACTCCCTTCGGAGTGGTTTTGAAAAGTTTTATAAAATATCGCTTAATAGTTAGGGCAATAGCCAAAGGTTTTCCTTCAATTGTGGTACAAAAATAAGTCAAATAAAACGATAGGCGGAGATCCGGAATAGCGGGTCCGCCCCGGTCAATGGAGGTGGCGTACTTAAATTACATATACTAAGCTTAATGGAGTCATTCATGGAAGTTTCAAGGCAATTCAATTACGTTATGCAAGTTATAGGTGTTTGAGCATTTTTCCAACAAGTTATAAAGATCCTAATTCAATCATACTGAATGAATAGTGCTCAAATTCAGACTTAGATTTCTATGAGCAGAATAACCCCCGAGGCTCAAATCCAAACCTAGTACACCTAGGACATGCCAAAAGAAGGAAAGGGGTAGCTTTACATACCTTTTCCGCTGATTACGCCTCTCCAAATTCGATTCCCGTTTCGCCCAAAATCTACAAATGGTCGCATTTACCAAATATTGATTAGAACGTCTAGAAGTTAAATCTTAAAGTAATACTTGCTACCGAGATTTCGGCAGCATTTCCCCTATAAATACACCATCCCCGAGATTCTAACTCGGCCAATTTTAATCAACAACAATTCCGGGAATTCAACCCGGCCAAACTATCAACAATACTAACAATTGTTCTAGCAACACTTCAATATGCAATTCAATTCAATTCCAACAACACCATTATTCATACCAATATTTTCCATAAACATCCCACACGATTTTTTTTTTTTTTTTTTCTCAACATACAACAACGAAATACACTTTCTTCCATCCCGGTCAAGGAATATAATCTCATCAACACACCAACGATGTTAGATGCCATTTTTATACGCATAAATCAGCCCATCCATACGGCCACAACATGTTCAAAACAGCCCATAAACACAACAACTATAACACAACACTTTATGACCTTTCCTTCATAACTATTTTCACTTTTCCGGCTTGCTAGGCCTTCCAATAAATTCAACATAAAAGATGAGATAAATAACATACCTTATATGTGAAGAAACTCAGCCACATCAACCCTTTTCCAACACCAAGCGTAAGCAAAAGCAAGAACAATCACCTTTCACGGACTAGTTTGGCGTAATCTTGTCAAATTCTTGATTTATTGGACTATAATATTTGGGAGAGGTGTAGAAAATTTTCTAGGAACTTTTAGAAGGTTAATTTGCTGAAAAGAACAGATTTATGGGGCATTTATAGGCCCCCTAGGTCGGTTTCACCGACCTCCCCTTGTGGGGCCCGCGGAGCTTCTCTTTGTTTTTTTGGCAGCTTAAGGTCTGGTTACTAAAAGGGTCATAACGTTTGATCCCGATATGGTGTGAGGGCCCACGACCTACCGTTGGAAAGCTATTTCAATTATCTACAACTTTCATTCTTTGTGTTTTTCCAAATTCCAAACGTATAATAGCGTTTTGGCCCCTCCAAGTCGGGTCATCCGAAAACGTATCTTTAAATCATCCTTTTGGAGAGCTTACACTCATTTTTGGCTTGTGGGTCCTTCTTAGGACTTGCTCAACTCCACATGCACTACCCATATATCTCTTCATATATATTTTATAAAGTCCCGACATGTGTGCCCCACCTTAACTTATGGTTACGAGGGCTATCATCGAGTGATCACGTTAACCGATTTACTTCCTACACTCTCCAAAATCCATATATATATATATATATATATATATATATATATATATATATATATATATATATATATATTCTTATGCTCATATAACATAATCTTCATCCCTAACCTTCCTCAATATTACCATGAACCATTTTGTGAATTTTCCTTTTTGCCCTTGACCTTTCTCAATATTTCCACATTAATAATATTCATAAACTACTTGCACATTAAAATAATTTTTTTGAAAAAATGATCTTGTCCTCGACATTCCGCAACTATCTCGAAATATC